>NW_007726749.1:344743-352732 GCF_000696425.1 Galeopterus variegatus
CCATGAGCCTGTCTGTAACTCCCCGACACCAAGGACTGACCATGACCCGGGGGTCCCAAATCATAGCCATTCCTCTGCTCCCCTCTTCATTTTGTTAGATCTCATCATCTGATACCATTTTTTTTTTTTTTTTTTTAAAGATGACCGGTAAGGGGATCTTAACCCTTGACTTGGTGTTGTCAGCACCACGCTCAGCCAGTGAGCGAACCGGCCATCCCTATGTGGGATCCGAACCCGGGGCCTTGGTGTTATCAGCACCGCACTCTCCCGAGTGAGCCACGGGCCGGCCCGATACCATTTAAGACTTAATATTTTTCTTGTACTTGGTCACTTTTGTAATTAGCCTTGTCCTAAGCAATAATATCTGTGACATCATAAATTTGATTTGCTACTTACTGTTTGTCTTCTATGTATGTTAAAATAAATACAGTACTATTCCATTCATTCGAGTTCCACATACAATCATTGCTCACAGCCCCAGGGGCATGCAGACCCCACCAGCATGATCCAATCTCATACCTGGGGTGGGCAAACTTTTCCTATAAAGGGCCAGATTTTCAATATTTTAGGCCTTGCAGGCTATATGGTCTCTGCTGTAATTACCCAACTCTGCCATAACCTACAATTAGCCCTGGATAATATGTAAGCGGATGGATGTGACTGTGTGCCAATAAAACTTTGTTCTAAAAAACAGGCAGCCAGTCAGAGCTTGCCAACCCGTCCTGGAAGAGTCAAACCTTAGAATTTCTCAGTCTTGCCCTGAGGATCAGAGAGTCTCAGAGTCTTAGAGAAGAGTGGGCTGTGGTGGTCCCATGTGAGTCCACCTAGCTCACATCCACTCTTCTAGGACGCCACCCCTGACCACTACTGCCCCCAGCTGTCCAGGGCCACCTCAGCAGACATCAGCCCACTGAATAGAAATGGCTCTGGGGGAAGATCCAGAGACACATGGGCCTGGAATTCAAATTCTGCACACTGACCACATTTTATAAGTCAATGAGAGGGCAGAGTGCTCCATGTTTGGGGTGAATCTGTTCAGAACCTTTTCTTTGTGTTTTCTTCTGCACGGAAGTATGTACTTAGAGAAAATGTGCAGATTTGTGTGATTTTTTGTATGTGTATTTTTATTTTTATTTTTCTGACTGGTAAGGGGATTGCAACCCTTGGCACGGTGTTGTCTGCACCACACTCAGCCAGCGAGTGCACGGCCCATCCCTATATAGGATCCAAACCCGCGGCCTCGGCGCTACCAGTGCAGCACTCTCCCGAGTGAGCCACGGGGCCGGCCCTTGTATGTGTATTTTTAACAAATGGCATCATACTGTCCTTTATGATGCAGCTTAGTTTCTCACCCAACAATAAATTATATACATCTTTCTGTGTCTATATTTATAAATTTACCACAGTCTTTATAACTGCACATAATGTTCCAAAGATTGATGGATTATAATTTACTTGTTCAGGACCCTACTGATGGATATTTAGGTTCCTAAGTTTCCTCTCTTACGAATAATGTGACAGGGACCAGCCTTTTGCAACAGGCAATAGTTTCTTTAGGGTGATAGAAATGCTGGGTCACAGGACAAAATTTACAAGTTAAATTTTTTTTTTTTTTTCCTGTGGCTGGCTAGTATGGGGATTGAACCCTGGACGTTGGTGTTCTCAGCACCACACTCTAACCAGCTGAGTTACCCGGCCAGCCCACAAGGTAAATTTGAATGGCAAATTAGAATAGCTGCCATCAAATTGCCCTCTGATGAATTGTGTCTGGACCTAAACTCCCATCAGCCATGTGTGAATGCCCCATTTCCCTTCGCCTTTGACAAGGTGTTTTTCTGTCTTCTGAACACTATTGTCTGAACAATTCACCTAACGCAAATTATTTTTATTTTCAGCAGGAAAGCAGTTTTTAAGTAATTGGGCAGAAAGTTGAGAGCTCTCCAAAGTCTGTCAACAAGATGCAGAATCAGGGAGTGCAGGGCCGACCCGGTGGCGCACTTGGTAGAGTGCGGCGCTTGGGAGTGCGGTGGCGCTCCCGCCGAGGGTTCGGATCCCATATAGAGACCGGTCTGCTCACTGGTTGAGTGTGGTGCGGGCGCGACACTGAGGGTTGCGATCCCGTTACCGGTCATGAAAAAAGACAAAAAGGAAAAAAAAAAAAAGAATCAGGGAGTACCATTGCCTTGGGACACCAGCCACCGCTGGTCACTGCACCACCTCCTCCTCCTTCCAGACACCTGCCGAGCCAGGCAGAGGCAGGGGAGGAGGGGCAGGCAGGCATGGACAGGCAGGGCTTCATCCAGGCCCATATACCCTATACCCAGAAAAACTTCCATGTGGACTTGAGCACAGAGTTCAAGGTCATTCTAAATATCCCTGAGATAACACGGATGACTTATTAAAGCCCTGCTGGAGAGATTTCCTGCCTCAGAAAGGCCACAAGTAATCATGAAGGGGAAGACGGGCAGCTAGGATGGCCCAATTTTTTAAATGTCCAGAAAGTTAAAAAACACAGTAGCTGAAATTTAAAGAACTACAACAAATCAGGGGAAATGATGGACAAAGGGCCAACATTTTTCTTTATGTGAAATGCTTATAAAAATCACCAATGAACCCCAGGATAAAGAGACTTAGGTTATCATCATTCACATGGAGCCACGCCCATGCTCACTACTAATCAAAAAATTATAAATTAAGACAAGAATGAAACACCATGTTCCACCTCCCAAATGGCAAAGGTTTTTTTTTTTTTTTTTTTAAAAAGATGACCGGTAAGGGGATCTTAACCCTTGACTTGGTGTTGTCAGCACCACGCTCAGCCAGTGAGCAAACCGGCCATCCCTATATGGGACCCGAACCCGGGGCCTTGGTGTTATCAGCACCGCACTCTCCCGAGTGAGCCACGGGCCGGCCCTTGTTGTTTTTAATTCTGCAGAGAGAGAAGCGGTCAAAGTGCTCTCACAGATCAGTGGCGAAAATTCACCTTCGGAAAGGGGGTAGGGAACTTGTATAAAAACTTCACTCATTTTGACCCAGCAATCCCACTAATATGGAAATCTACCCTGAGAAAATAATCTTATAAAAATAAAAATTTCATGCACAATAACATTTTTTGCATATTTCTAATATTACAGAATTGGAAACAACCTAAACGTCTAGAAAGGGAGGAGGAGTTGATTATGGCATGTCAGTAAGATGGAATAATATGTGATTATTAAACATGATATTAAGTACAGATGTCAAAGTTCTTAAAATCTGTGGGGCCGGCCCGTGGCTCACTCGGGAGAGTGCAGTGCTGATAACACCAAGGCCACAGGTTCGGATCTCCCCCCCCGCCCCCCCGGCTTGCTCACTGAGTGAGCATGGTGCTGACAACACCAAGTCAAGGGTTAAGATCCCCTTACCGGTCATCTTTAAAAAAAAAAAAATAATGTTCAGGGCCGGCCCGTGGCTCACTCGGGAGAGTGCGGTGCTGATAACACCAAGGCCCCGGGTTCGGGTCCCATATAGGGATGGCCGGTTTGCTCACTGGCTGAGCGTGGTGCTGACAACGTTCTTAAAATATGTTAAAGAGATAGCAGGAAACAAAGCATTCATTAAGAATACACCAATATAGGGCCGGCCCATGGCTCACTTGGGAGAGTGTGGTGCTGATAACACCAAATCAAGGGTTAAGATCCCTTTATTGATCATCTTTTTTTTTTTTTAAAAAAGAATACACCAATATAAAAAACACACTGAGAAAACACTCCATAAAGAAACACATCAAAATGTTGGCAGCCATTGTCTTTGGGTGGGGAGATTAAGATTTTCTTCTTTTTGAATTTTCCATATATTTTTTAAAGGCATGTGTTATTTTTATAATATATTTGTTCATCAATCGGGCAGAGATCACGTTGTGCAGATATTCTGTTAAATGACCACCCAGCTCAACCAGCATTTAGGATGAATAATAGTGACTGTCTGTAAATAGTGCTATTTACTGAGCACTTACTATGCCCAGCACATGACTGTGCCATATGCTGGACCTGTCAGACCTCATTCAATTCTCACCACATGGTAGGTACCATTATCAACCCCATTCTACAAGTGGGAAAACTGAGACTTGCAGAGGGATGTGACTTGTTACTGTGCCTGCGCTAGGACCTCAAGATTCTTGGGCTAATGAAGGGACCAGCTACCCATGTTAACCCGAGCCAGAAGAGTAGGCGTTCCCTTACCCCAAGGTGATCTTTCTTGAGTACCAGAGTCATGGCGTCACTGGTGCACTTCGGCTGGATCAGGGACATGAGCAGCTCCGGGCTGCAGCTGTCCTTGGGAGGGGTGGTCTGGACCGGTGCGGGTGAGGTCTGCAGCCCACTTCCTGTGGGGTAGCAGAAGCGGGTCAGGCAGTCACTGAGTGCTCACCGTGCACTGGCACTAAGCTCTTCTATGGCTGGCTACTCTCATTGTCCCCAGGTTGCAGATGAGAAAAATGAGGCTCAGAGAGGTTATGTAACTTGCCTAAGCTCACACAGTGGTGCTTCACCGACAATGGTGTGGAATCTGATCCAAGGGAGGACAAGGGAGGAGAGGGGCAAAGGAAGGGGGCTGGTGCTCACCACAGCCGGGGACCCGCAGTGAGACGACACTGGCCAGAGGGAGCTCCACAAAGGACGCTATGACACTGGCGTTGAGCCTCCGGGCCTCCCCCAGCAGGCCTTCTGGTGTATCTGGGAGCACGAAGCCAAGCATGCTCTTTTCTGGAAAGATCTTGAAGGAATATTCTCCAGTGGTCTAATGGCAGGGAGAGAGGAAGAACAGGGAGCTATAGCTAGAGGCAGGTGCACTGCAGGCCAGCCAGAGCCGCGTCAGGCCCTGGTCCTGCTGTCTCCTCTGCTGTTGCTGTTTCCTCTGCCTGGTCACCCTCCACAGCACCTACTGGCTCCTGTTCCTCCTTCAGCCTCAGCTTGGGGTTGAACCCAACTTCACCTCTCTTGGAACCTTCCCTGACCCTGTGGGCTGGGTTAGTGGATCAGGGAAGGCTTCCTGGAGGAGGTGGCCTCTAGGTGAAGGTCTGAAGGACAGATGGTGCACAGAGAAAGCACTGGGGGCAGGACTGTGATGTGTAAAGGCTCAGGGCTGGGGTGCTGGTGCGGGGAGGCGCCTGAGGGCAGAGGCTGGGAGTCTGGTTTCTGTTTGGGGAGCAGTGCAAGGCTCACCCAGATCTGCATGGTGTGATTAGCATCGATGAGCCAGGACACGTAGGGTGGACCCTGAAGGATGAGGACGGCGTCGAGATGCCCAGACTCGCAGCTCAGTTCCACTTTCACCGTCACGGTCTGGGGCTTGCTGTGAGACAGACAGCCGCATCAGCGCGGGCGGGGCTGCGGGGCTGGGCACGGCCGGGCCTGGACGGGGCCTGGCGTCGGGGGGGACAGCGACTGCGCCCTTAACTGGCCAGGTGTGAGTCTAAGGGATGGGGGTGGGACTAGAGCGAGTTTGGGGCCCATCACGGAGTTCACTGTGTCTTACCTGGCCAGGGCGGGGCTTAAGGAGGGGGCGGGGCCTGGCGGGGTGGGGGCGGACACCCTTACCCGGCGGAGGGGCCCGGCAGGACCCTGAGGATGTGCGCCTCCTCGTGGCTGGCCACGCCTTCCAAGCGGCAGCTCCGGACCGAGGCCGGGGCACTCTGCCATTCGAGAGTGCGGCCCATGTCCTGGCGGTCTTTGGGCACGCAAAAGGACGATGACCTCGGGGCTGCGGAGACAAGCGCACCTCAGTCACCTCCTGAACGGCCCTGCACCTGACACAGAGCCCCTCCTCTCAGCCGGAGACAGTGGTGTAGGACGGGCAGAATGGAGCCACAAAGGTGGGGGGAGGGGGGTGCATCGAAGAACCTGGGTTCAAATGTCCCCTCCACCAATTACCTGCCGAGTGACCCTGTGCAAGTCCCCGGTCCTCTGTTTCCTCATCTGTCAACAGAGGGTTAATAGAAGGGATGAGCCCATGGCACAAGTTAGAGATGCAGCCCAGCACTACCCAGCACAACACCCCATTCTCTGTGGCCGGTAGGGGGATCCGAACCCGTGACTTTCATGTTCCCAGCGCCAAGCTTTCCCAATTGAGTAACCGGCCAGCCCTCCCATTTCAATCTTTCTTATAGCATTTACCATGACCTGAGATTAGAGTTTTGTATCTGTGTACATGTTTATTGTCATCCCCTCATCACGACATCAGTTCCAGCTGGGCAGAGCCTGATCTGTCCCCACAGAGTCCTCAAGTGCCTAGCATAGGTCTGAGCACATAGTAGATGCACAATATAAAATATGAAAGTGCTGTTCTTTAAGGTCAAAAAAGCACATAGTTCAATCTGATATTTGGGGAAGGAGAAGTCACTGTCCCAAGAGAGCACTGTCTTGCTGTGTGTGACCTGAGGCAAATCAAATCCTCTCTTGGAACGTTCGTGCTAGATTCTGAGGAATGGGCCAGAGGAGCTCAGATTCCTCCAGAGGTGAGTTATGAGCCCAGAGAGGCTGCCGAGGAAGCTGACCTTGGCCCAGACGGAGGAGGATGCTGCGGGGATTGTCCAGCTCAGCAGCAGAGGCGATGGGGCCCTTCGTTGCTGCCCACTCGAGGATCTCGCTCTTGGTCGTAAAGGGTGGTAGCTGTGTGGTGTTCACTCCTGGGGACTCTTGGAAGATGACCAACGGGTTCTAGGGTGACACATGGAGGCTTGGAGTGCTGTTTCTGGGTCTGAGTCCCCTTTGTCCCATGTGGGAAGTCAGGAAGTAATTTGGGGAGTCAGCCCATTGGCTGAGAAGAGACCAGGGCTGAGGATGCATTCAGCCCAGAGCCTCCCAGCCAGCCCCCCTCCAGCCAGATCTGCCCCACCCCTCTTTCACACCTGGGGGGCTAGAAAGACACACATCCTTGTTTACCCACCTGTACACACATCACCCACCCACCTCTCCGTATATGTACTCATTCAATCCACATTTAATGGCATCATGTGGACACTGTCTGTCTCCCTCTACTCTCTGAGGGTCTGCCCTGCCCATCTCTGCTCAGTGCTTGACACATAGTAGGCACTGAGAAATATTTGTCTGACTGTGCTGGGCCCAGCACTGGGGATCCTGGCATGCCAGCTTCACCCTGACACATGGCCCTTGTGGGTGCTCCCTGCACATGGGAAGGGAGGAAGGAAAGAAATGGATGAAGAAATGGATGAATTAAAGACCAGAGGCCTGGGGGATCTTCCTGTCCCTAAACTAAACATGCATCAGATTATTTGAGGCAAGAGAAGACAGAGGGTATTATTTAATAAGAAACAAAGGAGCAAGACAGGTCTCCCCATTGGACAGGAATGGGGAATCTGGGTGGCTTCCACGCCTCACTGCCTCCATTGCCCATGCCTCAGGAGAGACCCTGGTGGGCTGGGGTAAGGAAACAGGGAAGACTTCCTGGAGGAGGTGCCCTGGAGAGGAGTGATTCAGAGGCAGCTGTTGGGGCCACCGACTCAGAGTTCCTTTGTGTTCTGTCTCCAAAGCCAAGGGCATTGGACTGAAGCAACAGCAGCAACATAAGGGCTTTAGGTTAGATCTTAAGGAGGACTGTGGCAGTGACAGTAGGCAAGACACCACAGAACGGTTCACCTAGGACAAAGCCAGATACCTTCTCTGCAGGAATTGAACAAGGGGCAAAGCGATCAGCCATCAGCGCCTGGGATGAGGAACGCAGCCCCCATGGTGGGAAGGGCTGGGCCAGTGGTTTAAAAATGGGGGGGGGGGTCGTCTGTAAAATGGGGATATACTGAGGATTAAAGGGCTCGCCGTTTGTCGGTGGCTGGGTGCTGGGTCTGGCACCGAGGCCCGTGCCGCGCCTGCGCCTCTTTGTCCCCTTCGGTGGCCTCCAGGCCCGCGTCCCGGCTCCGACGCCCCTTCCCCTGTCCCCTGGGTATTCTTAGCCCGCGAGGAAGGCGCGGCCGAGGCCGAAGCCGGCGGCGGCGGC
>NW_007726749.1:353732-411686 GCF_000696425.1 Galeopterus variegatus
CGGCTGCTGCGCCCTTCCGGCCCGCGGGCGCGTGTCGTGTTCCCGCGTCACCCGGAGCCCCCGGGCAGCGGGAGCGGAGCGGGGGAAGAGGCCGTGGGAGGCGCCGCCCTCCCGGGCCTCGACCTCCGCGTCTCCGCCCTCCCGCTGCATTCGGCCCGCTCCCTCCCTCCGGGGACTTTCCGTGCCGGCTCGTCGTCTGTCTCTGTGCTGTCTCTGTCGCCCGTCTGGGTTCTTCAGCCCTGCTTCCCATCCTCAGCTTCTCCCTCTGCCTCCCCGTCTGCCTCCCAGCCAACCCCGGCCCCGGGACTGTCTCCTCTCCCCCCCCCCCCCCCCCTCTGTGTCTGTCTGTCCCTCCCACGCCAGACCCGCCCGCTTTCGGTTTCCAAGTTTCTGTGTCTCTCTCTTGTTATCTTTACTCTCCCCCTAGGCTCTGGCTCTCTCCTCTCTCCCCTCTGCTTTCTCTGCTGTAAACAACAGCTGCTCACATCTGGGGGCACCTCCCAGGGCCTTCCATGTGGAGGGGGCAGTGGGACAGGCCGCCCCACCTCCTCCTGCCCTGAGCCCCCCGGCTGTGGCTCCCAGCCAGCTGACCTCCTCTCTATGGTGGATGTTTAACACTTAAAACTTCAGTTTTTTAAAAATAACTTTTCTCCAGTGTAGGCCAAGTCAGTTAGAGCAACTCTGGTAAATACAGCAAAGTGTAAAGAACGAAATAAATGTCCCTCAATCCTATTTCCCAGCCATAACCACTGTTACCACATTGTTAGGTTTCCTCCTGGCACCTTTCCTCTGTACTTAAATATTTCCAAATATATGTCTTGAAAATTTTTCTTCCTGAATATCAATTGATATATCAATTGGAATATCACTGACTCCAATTGTCCCAGTGGACAGATGGGCAAACTGAGGCTGTTCAAAAGATCTGAGTTCACTAGGGTTGCACATCAACCCGACTCCCACCTCCCTGGACTCTACCCCAGGTCCTGCTGCTCTCTGGGCTCTCTTTGGCAGGACCCAGGCAAATAATGTCAGAATGAAAAGGAGCAGGGCCACTGGGAGACCCTGACCCACAGTGCTGGACAGCAGGGGCCTCCCATGGCCAGTGCCTCAGCCTGGGGTCAGAGATAATGCACTCACGTGGGCCAAGTAGAGTGGAATTCCCAGGGTGTGGAGCTGCAGGAAGACATTATTGTTCACACTGAGGATCAGAAGCACCTCTCGGGGCCAGGTGCCATTGTGTTTGGGTGCCTGGAGAGTCAGCTCCAGTTGTGAGAACTCCTGGGATGGGAGCTGGGGAGAGACACACACAGACAAGTCAGACTTGCACAGGTTGTGCCACCCAGATCATGGTGATGATGCGTTTATGTGGCTTCCACTCCACTGTCTTGCTTGGCTTGTCCATCCTCGTTACCCAGTGTCCAGAGCAGTACCTGGCCCTCAGCACCTCCTCAGAAAATACATGCTGAACGAATGAAGGTGATTGGTGTCATCAAATCCAAAGAGAGAAAAAAATTGGGATGAGCCTAAACTTCATCCAACAGTCAATCAAGGTTTGTTTCTATTGAGTGCCTGCTGTGTACTGGCCCTACACCCATCTATGTGACTTAGACAGTGCCCTGTGGGGCGGGGGGGAAGTGACCCCTCCCCCATCATCCCTACTCCCTCTTCAGCTGTCCCTGGGTGACTATTCTGCCTCCAGCCCACTTAAGGCACTCACAATTGCTCCAGTTCGCAGTACACATTCCGTGCTATTTTAAACTATTAAAATGCTGGTACTTTTGTTGGTATATTTATATACTTATACCATTATTTTGGCATAAGAATGTAAAGCTGAAATCATTTATGTCTTGCAATATGCCCAGTGCATTAAAAATTTTAATTGATCAATGGTATATGTGTTTAGAATGTTTTCATAACAACAACAACAACAACAATAATAATAACTTATATAGGGCTTACCATGTGCCAAGCCTGTTCTAAGTGCTTTACACATGATGAGGAAACCAAGGCACAGAGAGGTAAAATCATTTGTTCACGATCACCCAGCAAGTAAGTAGGGGGTTGGGATTTGGACCTGGGCAGGCCTCTACTCTCAACCACTCTACTCCCCTGCCACATTTTTCTACACCTTGTTCCAAGAAGGAAAAGAACACAGCGATCCATGGGGCAAAGCTTGTATTGGAAGAATGACCTCTGCTCCGCTCAGAGACTTTCTGAACCAGTGGGTGGAGTGTGAACAGGTGAGTACTGAGACCGAGACAGGTAAATGCCCCAGAAGCCCCACCGACTCAGGACAAAGACAGATGGAAACACTTTACTGAAACACAGACTCCAGCTCTCAAACAAAAGCTAGGAGTCTAAAATCTGACCCCCATGGTCTCCTCAAAGCAATCAAAAAGAAGACTATTTCAAGACGAAACCAAGTGGAAAGTTTTTGGATTTAGCTTCTAATCATCAACTTGTCATTTCCCCAAATGATGTCACAAAGCCAGAGACAGCATTTCAGCTGCTGGAAAAATCTGCCCAGAAATATTTCCGTTACTCAGTAATGACACCATAATCACCCTTTGTTTGTAAGTTTGCTCTTTAAAACAAAAAAGAGCAAATGTTATTTCATTTGCAATGTTTCAAAAATAATTTTTTTTTTTTTTTTGTCTTTTGTCTTTTTCCGTGTCCGGCAATGGATCGCAACCCTCAGTGTTGCCCCCGCACCGGACCAGGGACCGGCAACGGGACCACAACCCTCGGTGTTGCCCCCGTACCGGACCGGGGACCGGCAACGGAATCGCAACCCTCGGCGCTGCTCCCGCGTCTCGCTCAGCCAGTGAGCGGGAACCGGTCTGTATGTGGGATCCGAACCCTCGGGCGGGAGCGCCGCCGCGCTTCCCAAGCGGCGCACTATCCAGTGCGCCACCGGGCCGGCCCCAAAAATAATTTTTTTCATATTAGTGTGCTATGTAGGTTGGTTATTTTAAAATAATTCTTTTTATGCTAATTTATAGTAGAATGATAAGATATGTTTCAAATTCATGTTTGTATAAGTTCATATTTCTGATGAATATTTTCTAATGGGTTTAGAACTTCTGGGTTTGAAAATATCTTGTTTTATCAGTTTTTTTATTCATTGTAAACACTTTAAAAATTAAATGCTGGATTTAATGCTATATTTTGATAAAACATGAAATGGCTATCTAAATGTCAGAGCTGACATTTTCTTCCAGGATTGTGATCACTACTTGAAATTAACCAGAGCAAAGTGACACCTCAGTGGTGTGGGGATCGGGCTGGGCATAGCCGATCTGCCCACATCATTGAGAATGGCCCTGCACCAGCCCCCTTGCCCTGATTTCGTGTGTACTGTTCACTCAAACAACTGAACACAGTTGCACAACATTGTGTATGTAGCCAAACCACTCAACCATACATGTTAAATGGCTGGATTTTTCCTCAGTAAAAACTCTTCAAAAAACAATTGAATGTCAGTAATTCCTCCCGGTTCAGCTTAATCCATGCTTGGCTCTGTGCTGAGCATGTTGTATGTTCTATCTGACTGAAGCAAGGACAACTATTCTCCCATTTTACAGATGCAGAAATAGAGGCTCAGGGAGGGAAGCTACCGAGGGGCCTGCTAGTGAGTGTCAAAGTCGGGAGCCCAGTGCACATGACTCTGGTGCTAGAGTGGAGCCCTGCCCTTGACCTCTGGGCAGCGCACCTGGATCATGTCCTCCCACTCAACCCCACCTCTGTCCCAGACTGCCCCATACTTCATCACTGTCCAGCCCCATCTGTTTGTCCCCACCCAGGGAGAGAACTTCAAGTCCACACATGGTGAATAGATAGGCCCCATAGATTAGTCCATCGCAATCAGGAGGCCACAGGCCGGAGGACAAGGAAATCCATCCTCCACCCCTCAGTGGACACCCACAGGCTGAGAGCAGCCGGGAGCAGGCCCTGAGCTGGGAGGAAGAGCCCCGGGATCACCCAGTCTTGCTGCTGCTCTACAACTGCCCCTGTTCCTCTGCACCTCAGTTTTCTCATCTGTGAAATGGGGCTAAGATAGGGTCAGGAACCACTACCATGTGGGTCTGCAGATAAAGGAAGTGAGAAAAGGGAAGTGGAGGTCAGGGCCCAGCATGCTGGGGGTAAGGGGGTGGGGAGGTTTGTCACCACACACATTCAGTTCTTCTCCTGGAGCTTGCAAACCAAACCCACCACTTGGTTGTCACCAAGTCCCTCCCTGTAGAGTTGGGGGCTGTTGGGTGTGGGGGTGGGAGGCCCAAAGAAGGGCAGTCACTGGCCAGGGTCACGCAGCAAGTGAACAGTTTGGAAACTCTGAGGCTCTTGGGGTCTCTGAGCTCCTGGTCCTAGCTGAAGGCCAGCCGGTTACCAAAAAAACCTAGTCAGGGTTTCCACAGCAAACATTTCCATCCCCACAGCCCTGACTCACCAACAAAGCCACTCACACGCTACTCACACGCACGCACGCTGACTTCCCTCTTCCCTCCAGGCACCCGCAGCCCCAGGCAAAGAAAGGGGCCTGCCTTGTCCCAACCCCAGGCTCCCTTCTGGATGAAATCCTGGAAATTCTGGAAGCGTAGCTGAGGCGGGCAGACGTGCCAGCCCCTGACCCCCAGCCCTGCCAGCCTGGGCCTGCCCCAGCACCTTCCCTGAGCGGGTGGGCAGGAGACTGAGTTTCTATTTTTGTACCAGTGTCCCCAGATGCCATTGTCGGCCCAGTGGTTGGTGGCGGGAAGGGGAGATTTCGGTGAGGAGGCCTGAGCAACTGTAGCCACTTATAGAAAGTCGCTTCCAGCAATTCTTCTAGGAGTGGAGCCTCGGGGCTGCCTGCAGCCCCCACCCTCCTAGGGCCAGACCGGAGGCGGCCAGATTGGAGCCAGCCTTCCCTCTGTCCACCCCAGCAGACCCAAATGGTACACACAAGCAGGGTGGCAGGGAAGAAGTCAAAGCCAGACTGGCCTGAATTCAAATGTGGGCTCCGTCAGTAGCCTGGGACCATCGATGGTCACTATTCCTCTCTGGGCCTCAGTTTCCTGATCTAGAAAATAGGCTAAACTACACTCCCAATTCATAGACTCCTGAGGATTCAGTGCTGTTCTGCTTGCAAAGTGAGTTGTCCAGTCGCTTGGCTTTCATTCCCTCTGACTCCCTCCTTGCGCACTCATCCAGAGGAGCGCCATGGATTAGGGGCCGAGGGGGTAGTGTTAGAGTTGGGCAGGAGTTAGCAGGAACTGAGATGTGCCCCAGCCATGCGGCACTGTGGCATCTCTTCTCTGGGCCTCAGTCCCCCCATCTGTGCAGGGAGGAGTTGGACTCAGCGATGTTCTAGAATTGTGTGGCCCCTGGATTCCAACCTGCCTTCTGGGTGTCCGGGCATTTGCAGTCTGGGAGTCTTGTCTCCAGCCAAGTGGCCACAGAGTGGACTTCCAGAATCCCCGGAGAGATATGCTATTTCTTTCCTAAGGGAGGCCCTGATCCCTCCAGCCCTTCTGGTGGTCAGCCCAAGTCCTCCTCCCTTCCCCAACTCATTGCCCACGTGAGAGGCCAGCGCTGGGCCCAGCCTGGGGATTTCATGCTCCCAAAGGGGAACAGGAGAAGGCACAACTCTGTCCTCAGGAGCTTGGCAGAGAACAAAGCTAACACCTCCAAAGGGCCAGACATAGGGGCTAGCCCGTGGCTCACTTGGGAGAGTATGGTGCTGATAATACCAAGGCCACGGGTTCAGATCCCTACATAGGGATGGCCGGTTAGCTCACGGGGTGAGGGTGCTGCTGACAACACCAAGTCAAAGGTTAAGATCCCCTTACCGGTCATCTTTAAAAAAAAAAAGACAAAGGACCAGACATTAACAGCCCTCCAGGATGGTATACGCACATACATTGTCCCCTTCCTCCCTCTCTTCCTCCCTCCCGCCCTTCTTGCCTGCCTTCATTCCATTATCCATTCATCCATCCACCAGGTATTTATTCCAGGGCTGACTCTGGACCCTGGGCACGCAGCAGTGAGAGAGCAGGAATAATCCCTGCCCAGCCCGTCTGACCTCTATCCATGCCCCTTCATCAAGCCTGCTCCTAATATTTGCAAGGCCTGGGACAAAAATACAAATGGCATCCCTTGCCCTCCTATTCATTCTGATTCTGCCAGCACAGCGAGAGTGCTCATGTGTCCATATGCAGACAGCCCAGCCCAGATGCTCAAGCTCTGCCATGTCCCACCCAATCTCCCACACCTGGCTCAACCACTCTTCAGGTCTAGGGGAGCTCACTCCAGCCATGCAGTGTGTCCTCTAGAGGATGGAACAAGAAAGAGCTCCATGTAGCCCTGGGGGAGGCTCGGCCCATTTGGGCAAGGAATTCTGGGGTCCTGGGTCCACACAGCATGGTCTAGAGGGGAGGGGTGCAGATTCCATGTAGGCACGTCCTTTGGCCCCACAGATTCCCCACCCTGGGGGAGGGATGCAATTGGAAGAGGGCCAGAAAGAGGCCATTAATTCTGGGGTCCAGGGCTGGTCATCAGCCTCCCAGGATGGTCTGAGGGGGACCTGGGGTGCCTCCGGGCTGTCTCTCTCCACTTGAGAGGCCTTGCCTGCCCCTCTGGCCAGGAGTGAGTCAGTGCTGGGGCCTGGCGGGTTCTGTCTGCTGAGGAGTGGGTGGGGCGTCTTTGGCTCCCTCTGAGCTTGCCCAGCGGTGGGTTGAATCAGCGGTTGACCCAGCTCTGCCCCGAACTGGCTGCCCGGGGGTTTGTTAGGAGGACAGCAGATCAGCACAGTCAGCCTGACGGGAATCGCTGAGACACCAGGCGGGTTTCCTGTCTCCGAGGGTCAGGATGTGACCCTGGGACCCCTCCCGGAATCCAGGCTCCGGCCTGCCCTTTGGGGACCGAGCGAGATAGAGCCCCTGCCTAGCAGTCCCTTTGACCGTCTGCAGATCTCCCCACCACACACACACACACACGCGCGCACACGCACACACACGCGCGCGCACACTGAGTTCTTGGCTGCCACCGCTCACCTGCTGCCCACCCACAGGAAATCTGAGGATTCTGAGGCCACTCAGGGACGGATGGGAAGGCTGTTTCTCTGTGCCAGGGACTGAAGAAGGTAGCCATAGGTTGGGAGGGATCGTGCTCACTGCTGAGACAGCTGCCACCCCCACTACCGCTGCCCTCCTATGTTTCTTGCCTCTGGGCCTTTACACATGCAGTGCTCTCCGTCTGGAATGCCCTTGACCCCACTTTTGGCTAGACGCAGAGCCTTTCCCTAATGCCCCTTTCCTCCACATTCAGTCCTCGTCCTCCCGTCACCCACAGCTCCCTGCACCTCTCCTCCTGCCAATTCTATCACTCAGTACCAAGACTACTCATGCCACCTCCACCTCCACTTTCTCTCTGCATCAGCACTGCCCAACGCAGGCTGGGCACAGGGCAGGCACCTGGCGAGGGCTGCCGGAGGGGGACCATTGGGCCGTGGGCCCTATTCTTGGGGACTGCCTGGGGAGAAAGGTGTCTCCAAGGGAAACTGCAGGTTTCTCAGTGGTTATAGCATTAGAATCTGGCAGATCATGGGCCCAACCCTTGGGGCAGGGAGGCCAGGAGCAGCCGGTGGAGGCCCAACTCTGTGAGGCTGGACCTCAGTCTGCCCCTCTGAAAATAAGTTCGTGGCCCCTGCTTCATCGACCCTGTAGCAATAAAATTTGAGGTTCAGATTAGTCAACGTATGTGAAGATGTTCTGTAAACTGTAACATGTCCAGCAAAATGAGGGTGTTTACAGGTGAGAAATGGAGCCGAGAGGAGAAGGAATAGTAACAGTAACCGCAGCTCCCATGCGTGGAGCAGCCGGTTTGCGCGGGCCCCGAGCTCAGTATTTTGCCTGCACCACCCCACGGGATCGTCACAATCACCTGTGAGGTAGGCAGTGTGGTCAGCTCCATGTCTCCCTTGGGAAAACCAAGACTTGGAGCTGTGGCCCAAGGCACTGCAGCTGTAAGTGGTGGAGCCAGAGTTCAATTGGAGGGCTGTCTGTCTCCAGAACCCCTGCATCTAGGTCACACAGCAGTGCACTCATTCATTCATGCATTCATTTATTTATACATTCAATAGTTATTTGGAATATGCCAGGCCCTGAGCCAGTTTCTGCTACTCCACGATTCTTAGGTGAGCCCTTGAACCCAACAAAGTTGTGTCTATTGGAGTGGGGAGGAGGATCCTCTGCACACAAGGTGCTGGCCAGTGACAGATCCAGGACTGGACCCTGGGTCTCCCAGATCCCAGTTCTCTCCACCACCTCCTCAAACTAACAGCCCTTGCAGCCCGGCTCCTCAAATAAAAATTTGGATGCTCAGGGCTGGCTGTGGCTCACTCGGAAGAGTGTGGTGCTGATAACACCAAGGCCACAGGTTCGGATCCTATATAGGGATGGCCGGTTTGCTCACTGGGTGAGCGTGGTGCTGACAGAACCAAGTCAAGGGTTAAGATCCCCTTACCAGTCATCTTTAAAAAAAAAAAAAAAAAAAAAAAAAAAAAATTTGGATGCTCAATGGGTTGAATTCTCTGGAAGAGGCAGAGAGTGACAGGGAGATTCTGTTGTCATAAACTCTAGGACCTTGGAACATGACATGAGTTCCAGCGGAACCCACCATGCCCCTAAAACCCCTCCGATGACTGTCGTTGCCACAGGATAAAGACCAGCTCCTTAATAAGGCGATGGGCCCTTCCCGCCCCTGCCGCCCGCTCCCTCTGCCTATGCGTTCACTCTGTCCTCTGTTCTCCCCCTCAACCTGTCTCACTCGGGGAGCTCTTGGCTGTCCTTCATGTCGTTGCTTTCTCCGGGAAGCCCTGCCTAATCCCACGGCAGCTGAGGAGCCCCTGCCCTGTGCTCCTTGAGAATGCACCAAGCACTGGTCCTGGCTGGCTGTCTACACACCTGTCTCTCATAGATCTGGACACTTAGCTGGGGGCCTTTCTCTGACCCTGGCTTGCTGTTGAGTGATTAGTGTCAGGGGATCCCAGCCACCCAGAAGAGGTACAGGGACCTGAACATCAGAACAAACAAAATGAACTTACAGAGGGTAATCTTATTTTCCATATCATTACCAAATTTGAAAAAAATGACAATGGCTATGAAAACCACATGAAGTGTGTTTGGCACTATCTGTGGCTTGGGGATTATCAAAGCCCACAGTCCTCAAGGCGAGCAGGGTGGTGGGGAGCAGTCCCCCTGATATTGGTGGTCTGGGAACCTTCTTATCACCCACAAACACAGGGGAGCTTAACAGTTTTGGGGGCAGCCTGGCCATAAGTTTACCCTGAGCTGACACCACTAAATTGCTATCAGGACCTAAGGCCACATCAACCAGGTGTGAACTCTAGCCCAAGCAGGCTGGACACCTCCTGAACACTGAGATCCACTGGGGAGCGAGGTGACAGCCTGACTCTGGAGTCCCTGGGGATCGGGTGTGAACTCTGGTCTTGGGCTCCACCTCTCTGGGCTGGCCTCAGCTTCCTCCTTTGAGAAGTGGGGGTAATAACCAACTCTGGCAGTGGGGCCCTCGGGAGGCTTAATACATATGAGATGCTAATTCCTGGCACATCATGGGCCCTAGCACAGTGCCTAGGACATGGTAAGTGCTTAATGAATGTATTATTATTATTATAATTATCAAGAGTGACAGACTTATCAGACAGACTGCTGGTGGGCCTCAGGAGGGATCTCCTGAAGAGAATATTCTGAGGCTGGCATTGCTGGCTTTGGATCGCTGAGAAGCTGCCTAGTGGAGTCACAGATGTTTCATGGGGGACATTCGAGGGAGGAAGATTCAGGCTCAACTGAGGGAAGCACTTTCTCAAAGTCTGGGCTGCCTGGAATGGAGCTGCCTCCTCTGAGAAGCCGTGAGGTCCCTGTCATCACAGGTGCATAAGCAACAGCTCACCTGGTCCACCCCATCCCCGGCTCTTCTCCACTCAGTCGTTGGCCAAACCCACCTGGGTAGCACCCAGTCCCTGCTCCCAGAAATGCCACCCCTTATGGGGCCTGTGAGAAGCCCACATTACTCTCTTGTCAGGGGCCCTGGTGGGGACTCTGCCACCACCCCAGGGACAGCCACAAGGAAGGCACCCCTCATCTCACTGGGTTCCCACCCAACCTAGCCATGGGGTACTCACATTTGGGAACTTCAGGAAGAGGACGTGAACTTCGAGGATAGCATCGGGGACCTGAGCCACACAGCCCTCAGGGACCTGGCTGGTGGTATATGTCACCTCACCCCTCTTGGGGTCCACTGGTTGAAGGTCACAGTGGATGGTTTCTGCAACACCTGTTGGGGAAACACAGCCAGAAAAAGAACCAGAAAAGAATAAGGTGAGGACAGTTATCCCCACCCTCCCAGTGCCTACTAGGTACCTGGTATAGGCTAAGGGCTTTATGCATCTTCATGGCTACCCTATGAAGTGGATGGCATTGTGTCCATCCACGATGAGGAAACTGAGGCTCAGAAAGGAAAAGTCTAGGGCCGGCCCGTGGCTCACTCGGGAGAGTGTGGTGCTGATAACACCGAGGCCGTGGGTTCGGATCCCTATGTAGGGATGGCCGGTTCGCTCACTTGGTAGAGCGTGGTGCTGACAACACCAAGTCAAGGGTTAAGATCCCCTTGCCGGTCATCTTTAAACAAAAAAAAAAAAAAAGAAAAGAAAGGAAAAGTCTAGGGCCGGCCCGTGGCTCACTCGGGAGAGTGTGGTGCTGATAACACCGAGGCCGTGGGTACGGATCCCTATGTAGGGATGGCCGGTTCGCTCACTTGGTAGAGCGTGGTGCTGACAACACCAAGTCAAGGGTTAAGATCCCCTTGCCGGTCATCTTTAAAAAAAAAAAAAAAAAAAGAAAAGAAAGGAAAAGTCTCTTCTTGCCCAAAGTCACAGTGCTACTAGGTGTAGGGTTGACAGGTAAAAGACAGAACACCTAGTTAAATTCGAATTTCAGAAAAACAATGAATGAATTTTCCACATAGAGGACATACTTATACTCCAAAAATTTCATTGTTTATCTGAAATTTAAATTGAAGTGACCATCTGCTATTTTTATTTGCTACACCTGGCAGCCTTAACTGTGTGGCCAGGCCTGCATGCGAGCCCAAGCCTCAGGGCCGGTTCCCTCCAAAGGAAGGCAGGAGCTGAGCCCTGGAGACAAAGCTTTGGCTCCTGGGCCTCGAGGAGGAGGCAGCGGGAGGAACGGTCCGAGGGATGAGAGGAGCCAGGAGGGCGGCCCAGGTCTGGTGCGAGGCTGCCGGAGTAGGCCGCAGAGCCCGCCACCGGGCCGCCCGGAAACGCAGGTCCTGAGGGAAGGGAATGGAATTTCACCCTGACCCAGCAGAGGAGGAAGAGGAAATGAGGCCCCTACACCTCGTATGTCCTGAGGAATGTGCCGGGAAGGGGGGCTCCGGAGGAGGGAAGGAGGACGGAGAAGGGGAGACTGTTTGGAAGTTTGTGTCTCCATCTTGTCGCGCTCACTTCCTGTTTTCTTGGAGATCAAAGAGGGGCACGGAGGGACTGGCCTCACGTCCAGCTGACGCCAGCTCAGAGGAGGGGGGCTGTCTGCAGCTAAGCCAGCCTCCTTCCCCACCTTTCCACAGCTCACCAGACTCAGGCCCCCCAGAGGTCAGAGCAGGATGTAGGACGGCCACCCCTCTCTCCATCCTGGGAAGGAGAAGATCAGAACAAGGACATGTGGCCAGCACCCAGGTCTGATAGGTCCTTGCTCCGGCCCTATCCTGAGTGTGCCAGGGACTCCAGAGTGCCTGGGCAATGTGACACTTGAATTGAAAGCAAGGCCCCACCTGGGTTTGAATCTCAGGCCCAAGGCCTACTAGCTATGTGGCTGTGGTGAGCGATTTCACCACCTGGGGCTTCGGTTTCCTGGTCTGTAAATGAAATAAGAATAGAACCCACACGATTTATAGAGGTTGTTGGGAGGACTCCATGAGACGGGGCATATGGCAGCTCTTTTTATTATAATTATTTTACTGACCTCAGTTACTGTAGAAGAACTGATTAAGAGGTGGGGTGAAGTGGTGGGATGGGGCAGCCTCCAGGTGAGGATCATCTGGGAGGGAGGTCACTGAGGTCTCCATCACCCTATTAGGCTCAAAGGCCAGGGCCATCTCCTACTGTCTCATCCCTTCCTGATCCACCTGCCCCCCAGATCTCCCCGACTCTCCCTTTCCCTATCAGTGAGTACAGGCTCCTTGGCTGTTACCTAGTCCAAGCCCCTCCTATACAGATGAGGAGACTGAGGCCCAGAGAGGAGGGACATGCCAAAGTTACATAGCACATGGCTGACCAGGCCCGGCCTCAGACCCACCTCTCCTCACACCACCCAGAGTCTAGCCTACAAATTAGTGCAGCGCCTCCCTCCTTCCCTTCGGACTTTCCCTGC
The DNA here is from genome assembly GCF_000696425.1 of Galeopterus variegatus. Classification (NCBI taxonomy): domain Eukaryota; kingdom Metazoa; phylum Chordata; class Mammalia; order Dermoptera; family Cynocephalidae; genus Galeopterus; species Galeopterus variegatus. Next base: position 366,176 of record NW_007726749.1, read on the forward strand.
CCCCTCCCCAGACTTCCAGGAACCCCAGTTCCTCCCGGATTTGCTGGATTGCTGGGGCTGCCCAGGGCCACCTCCTCCATGCCGTCAGCCAGTGGGAGAGGCCACAGGCCTGGCCATTATGTAATGATCAGATAACAGGCCAGGCTGGGAGATCAGATAAGAGGTCCATTTATTTTGGGGCCTTTTCGAATCCTGGCCGCCCCCACCCCTGCAGACGAGAATGGGGAGACAGGAGGGAGCATGACGCCTGGGCCTGTCTCCCGGAGCCTGAGGCGGGCCCAGACCAAGCTGAAAACAATCCCCTGGCACCAAGGGAAACGCCTGGGCCTCCCAGGACCCCGGCTGGAGGAGGTGCCACTGGGACCCTGGGTGACTGGGGCCCCTGAGGGAGAGGCCCAGGAGCCACCTCCCCACCACTATTCCCTCCTCCTCCTTCCTCTCCCAGGAGCACAGCAACCTCCAGGACTTTCCAGACAGCTAACCCCAGCACCGTGGACACCAGAGAGGATAGTGGTCAAGAGAAGCGGCTCTGGAGCCAGAGGCCTATGTCAAATTCCAGCTCTGCCTCTTAAAAGCTGGTCACCTTGAGCAAAAGCCTAACCTCTCTGAGCCTCAGTTTCCCCATTTGCAGACCAGCAATGATCACAGTAGATGCTTCCGAGGTACTGTTTTGCGGCTTTACACGAGTTAACTCAGTTGATCCTCACAGCTTGCCTATGAGGTGGGTGCTGTTGTTATATCCATTTGATACACAAGGAAACTGAAGATTAGGCAGGATAAAGGATTTGCCGGAGGTTACCCAGCTACTAAGTAGGGACTGCATTTGGCTTTTTTCGCTGCTTTTTTGGCAGCTGGCTGGTATGGGAATCCAAACCCTTGACCTTGATGTTATCATCATTACACTCTACCGAGTGACCTAACCAGCCAGGCCCAGGTCCTGCATTTGAACCCAGATGGCTGAGCTCTAGCAGCCAGCACACACTTTGCAGCTGTGTGTCAGTTTGAGGAGGTAACCTGGATCAGTGACTGGAACCCAGCAGGTGCTCTGGACACAGTAGCTGTGAATGTTATTTCATAATATGAGGGCAGATACTTTTTGACAAGGGTCTTTTCTGCTGAAAAGTCTGCCCCCTCTTCTTCAGTCACCAGACAACCCTTTACTCTTTTCATTCCCAGCTTCCAGCCCACCCACTCCCCAGCTCCCAGCAAGAGCTCCATGCTCCTCTGCTTCTGTCTCTCCCACGGCTCCCCAGTGCTGGCAGGGTCAAGTTCACACACTGCAACCTAAAGTAGAGTTAAAAGTGCAGGGATCTCCTGGGGCCCCACCAGGGTCCTGAGATATGGAGCTGGCAGAAACTGAACCCAGTCGCAACCAGGTAAATAGCACACTAAAAGCACCATTTCCACGTGGGTAGCCCACCATAGCCACCATAATTGCCATGGCTGCCATAACAGCAGCTGGTCTCTATAGCAGCGGTCACAGCCACCATGCAGATGGCACGCCAGACTCTCAACTGCACTGACACAAGGAGAGGCACAAACGGAGACCCCAAAAAAATTTTTAAAAAGAAGAGGTCCTCTCCCTCCACAAAGCACACCACTCCAGAGTAATAGAAGAAGCATCTGATTTATGATAATAGGGGAGGACTTGATCACACCTGTCTCAGCCCTGGACAGATCGTCTAGGCAACAACCATCAGAGGAACAGTTAATCTATCAGATGGAGAGAACAAATCTGTGGTTATTAGAGCGGGGAGGTGGAGGGCAAGAGGGAGATGGGAAGGAGCAGGGAGGAGATTGGATGAGAGGCATAAAGAATAGGTATAATTTGTAATAATGAATATGCTGGGGCCGGCCCGTGGCTCACTCAGGAGAGTGTGGTGCTGATAACACCGAGGCCCCGGGTTCGGATCCCATATAGGGATGGCTGGTTCGCTCACTGGCTGACCGTGGTGCTGACAACACCAAGTCAAGTGTTAAGATCCCCTTACCGGTCATCTTTAAAAAATAAAAATAAAAATAGTGAATATGCTAATTTTAAAAAAAAGTGCAGGGATCTGACAGATGCCAAAGTTTCAGATCCTGATTCTGCCACCTTCCAGCTTCCTTCCTATGCCTCAGTATTATTATCTGCAAAATGGGGATGATGATAATCCTCATACTTTCCTCATCAAGTTGGTGAGCGTATTGGTAAAATGACACAGGCACAGCTCTAAACCAGCTCCTGATGAGTGGGGGTTGCTCAGGAACTGACAATTTCAGTATGGTGCAGTCACAATTACTTATGCCCAGTCAGTGGGGAGATGTGGGCTCTTCCCCCAAACATCCCTTGCTCCCTGTGTCTGCCATGCCCTTTCCCAGACTAATGGTCATCCTTTATTTGACCACCTGGCCAAATCCTATTCATCCTTCAAAACTCTGTTGTGAAAATCTCATTGGAAACTATTCTTCCTTTCTTAGGTGCATCAGTAACTGGATGTCTTTCCACAACCACATATGCCCAGGTGTGTCATTTTTTCATTTGTCTGTGTGTCTGCACTCTCAGCAGAAAATGCGTTTTTCCACAACAGAGAGTCCAGACCATCCTGTGTCCCAATCACTCAGCCCAGGGCTCAGAGCAGGCTTGAGCGTGCATTTGCAGAATTGGATTATCAGGTCTGCCTCTAACTTGCTGGATGACCTGCATCAAGTCCCTCACCATTCTGGGACTCAGTTTCCCCATTTGTACTGGATGGGGAGGAGAGAGCTATGAATAGGACATACTCCAAGTTCCTTTGGGGGTCTGACATTCTGAGGTTCCATCTGGGGATGAAGGCAGAAAGAGAGGACAGGGCATTGATGGGGCTTACCAAGAGTAGAGGCAGGGTTCCAGGGGTTGCACTCTAGGTGGGAGGGCCATTCTGGGGGCAGTGGAAGGGGAAGATTGCCCAGAGTAAGATCAGGCAAAAGGTCATCATGTCCCCTGTGGCAGTACGGTGCAGTGGTAAGGCCCCAGGGCTCAAGCCCCAGCTGCTCATTTCTGGGCTGTCTTAGTTGGGCAAATTCTTTCACCCGCCTGTGCTCTAGTCTCCTCCTCTGTAAAATGGGAGTTACAGGAGTGTCTATTTCCTAAGGCTTTTGCGATGGTTAAGTCTGATAATATACACAACATGCCTAGAGCAGTGTCTGGCATACAGTAAGCGCTGAATAAATGTCATACTCATCTCTTTGGCCCCCACCCTGCCATAGGCGTTGAAGCCTGGATGAGGGGCCTCTTCTGCCTCCAGGGCTGATACCCCAAAGCCTGGGCCGGAGCTAGGGGGTGGGGGGCCCAGAGCCAGGGCAATCACCTCTCCAAGTCTCCAGTGCCCAGGCCTTGATGTTCTCATCTGTAAACTGGGCATAGAGGCAAGGAGCTGGCACACTGCCTGACCCACTGAGGACACAGGAGAGGTGGTCACCTCCTTCTCGCCCAGATCTCCCCTCAGGCCCTTGAGCAAATGGACAGGCCTGTCGTCAGAGGGCCCAGCACTGACCAGTCTGTGACTACGAGCAAGTCCCTTTGTCCCTCTAGGTTTTAGTGTCACCATCTATCTGTCTGAGGCCAAGGAGAACCTTAATAATTATGTCCCCACTGTCCCCAGGGATCTACCCTCTCCTTGCTCACAGTGCTCCTACTCCAACCTCTTTATTCTCCTGGCAAATGGAAAGCTGCACCAGAAATGCAGCCTAGAAGAGATGGATATTTGTGGCCTCTGTCCTGTCACTAGCCCCCCTCCAGTGAGTCCCAGACCCTTACACAGGTGGCCCAGCAGCATGGGGACTCCAAATCAGGCCTGTGACCCACCCTCCAGCGAACAATCATCCCCACTTTAGAAACACTCTTCAGTTCCAGCCACCCAGCATGGGCCATGAGCCCCAGCAACCTTGCTTCTGGGACGCTACGCAAATAAAATAATCCAAAATACAGGAAAACGTTCATGTACCAAAAACATGCATCAAGGTGGTATTTATAATTAGAACAAAAGGGGAAACCACCTAAATATTCAACAGTAAGGGATTCGCTAGGTGAATGATGGCACATTTAAGGGACAGAAAATTCCAGAACTGCAACAGGATGTGGTCCACATCACCACATGTAAACCTTCTGGGATACAAGCAGGGTACACAAGGCTCGTACATGTTGAGCAACCTAGATTAAAATTACCTTAAAAAGCTAGACCAAAGCTAGCTAGCAATTTGCCCACATGCTAACTGTGCCGATATCAATACAGGAGTCTTCAGGTAATTTCCCCCTTATCTATGAATTTTTGTTTTTTGAAGCCTGGCTGAGGCAAATCTATGGTTAAATTCCTTTTTAAAAATCTCTACATGCTTGTTCTTAAAAAAACCAATTCCAACATGACAGAAAAGTGTGTCTTAGAAAATGAAAGTCCCAGGGCCGGCCCGTGGCTCACTTGGGAGAGTGCGGTGCTGATAACACCAAGGCCCCGGGTTCGGATCCTATATGGGGATGGCTGGTTCGCTCACTGGCTGAGTGTGGTGCTGACAACACCAAGTCAAGGGTTAAGATCCCCTTACCGGTCATCTTTAGAAAAAAAAAAAGAAAATGAAAGTCCCCTAGAGAGAACACCATGCTGGAGAAATTAACATTGGTGCACATCCTTCCAGAATTTTCTCTACGCATAGATCGTGCATTATTATCATTTTATGAATACAGACATGGAATTGTTTGGACAACTAACGGGGTATCCCAGACATCTGTCAACAGTAGAATGAGAGTACTTTTAAAAGTTTGTGGAAAACTAAAATTAAAAGTAATACAAATCTTTCCATGAACTTTTGGAAGTACCCTCGTATACATATACAACTGCCTTCTTCTTGGTAATCTCTGCATGATATTTCATTGCATAAAAATTTATTTAATGTGGCACCTGTGATGGACATTTAGGTGGTTTCCAGCCACTGGGTTTTTGTTACAGGTACCTATGGACCATACATCTTTACAGTGTTAGGCAAGTAACTATAGGGCTGACTTCGGCAGGTTGAGTTGTGGGGGCAAAAAGTTACAGTGTTAACAGATTTTGCTGAGTTGTGCTTCCAGAAGACCGTTTTTGGACCCATTTTCAACCCTTGCAGGCTGAATGAGGGTGCCTGGGTCACTCCCACCCCCGGTGTAGAAATCTGGGCTCCACACCCTGGCCCTGATCCTCATCTGCCCTCCGTGGGCCTCGGTTTCCCATGAATTGGGTAAATGAGTTGCTGGGGGCTGAGTAATGCCCTTGAGCCTGTGATCACTGGGTGCTGGGACAGCTCCGACCTGCTCATAGGAGCGGACTGATAAATTTCCAAGCGTTTTTTGAACTGGTTGTTAAACATGGCTATTATTAAAAATTAAATTAGGGCCGGCCCCGTGGCACACTTGGGAGAGTGCGGGGCTGGGAGCGCAGCGACGCTCCCACCACGGGTTCGGATCTTATATAGGAATGGCTGGTGCGCTCACTGGCTGAGCGCGGTGCGGGCACAACACCGAGGGTTGCGATCCCGTTGCCGGTCCCGGTCCGGTACGGGGGCGACACTGAGGGTTGCGATCCGTTGCCGGACACGGAAAAAGACAAAAAAAAAAAAAAAGTTATATATTTTTAAAAGGTAATAAATATCAAAACTCATTCCTTCCTAGTTATTTTACTCCATTTACTGTTCTCTATGCTCTTCAGGTTATCTACTTCTATGGTATCTGTGTGGTGGAAACACCAGATAACAGTGTGCTTGGCTTCCCAACTCCGCATGTGTGAGTTGGTAGCTTGAAGTCAGCCGTGTGGGAATATTTACACCATGGAAATCGACAAAGCTACAAATCAGGTCCTCGCACCCATGCTTGGTTATTTATCAGTACGCCACTGCCTGGGATCCTATAAAACCAGACCCTAACTGTCTGCATGGATGTTTCTCTAATGACCAAGAGGAAATGAGATGAAAGGAAACGGGAGGAAGGCTCCAAGCCCTGGAGGCAGATCTTGGAGCTCAGGGAGTGTCTGTCTTAGCTGGGTGAACTTGGCAGGTCAGAGCCTCCATTTTCTATCCTGTAAAATGGGGCTGATAATGGCTGCTGTTTTGCAGGGTGATCGTGAGCCACATCAAGAGGGGTTGCTGTATCATGCGTGCTTGAGAGCAAATGCTCTGAGGAGCCACAGGCCTGGGGTCAAACCCCTGCTAAGTCACTACATTCCTCTGAGACTCAGTTTACTCTCTGTCAATGAGGTGGTGGTAAAAGAGCTTTAGAGACCAAGGATTAGGGAGATTAGTATGCTGTGGGGCATGTGAGGTGAGGGGGTGGAGAGAGTGGCTGTCGCTGCTGCTGTCCCCTTCTCCTTCCTCCCCACACTCATGGCTCTCTCCTGCCCCCACTCCTCTAGGAAGCCTCTGGATGCTCAGGTGGTGAAGGGGTATCCTCAGGGATAGCCAGTGGCTTGAGGTAGCTGAGGGGCAGAGCTCAGCAGGGACCCACAGGCTGAGGAGCCCTCACAGAACCCCTAACCTGGGCCTGCACCCCCAACCTGCACCCTTCTAGGGAGGAGAAAAGGGGGATACAGGCTGGGGCAGAGAGCAGTAGTCTCATCCTGTTCAAAAGGTCCTGGGAGCCACTCAAAGGCCCTGGGCATGATGAGGGTGGAGAAATTTAAAGCTAATGAAACCACAGCAACAACAACACAGAAACAACCAGGAGCAGCCTGCCCCGGAGCTCTCTCTGCAAGTGTTAGCTCAGCCCCATCTTCCCAGCAGCCCTGGGAAGTTCTGGTGCCATTCCCACCTTGCTCAGAGGCCCGAAGGCGGTTCTCCAAGATCACACCTCGAGGAAGTAACATGGTGAGATTTGAACCCAGAACCCATATTCTGAACTCAGGTCACGGGTCCTCCTTCCCACACACTCCTCAGATGGAAAACTCAAGGCCCAGAGAGGGTAGGGAACTCCCTGGGACTGCACAGCACTCTGGGACCTGGGCTTCCTGGGGAGAAACTGGATGTAGCTGGGGTGGGGGGCAGAGGCCAGAAGCCAGGGTTAAGGTAAATAACTCCTCCTGGTTTGCCTGAGACTTTTAACACTAAAAGTTCTGAGTCTGGTGAAACCCCTCAGTCCCAAAGAACTGGGATGATCAGTCACCCTCCAAAGCCCCCACATTGGCTCCACTGGATATGAGCTCAGAACACAGGGAGGAGGCTGGGAGCACTGGGGGCCTGGTTTGCACCCTGGGGGCCAAGTCTCCCCACCCCAGGTCCCTGGGCACCTACTTGTGGGGCTGAGGCTGCAGACGGCCAATAGCAGGGCAGCGGCCAAGGCGAGCATGCCACGGTCCATGCTGTCCACCCGGGACTCTGTGCGCTGGGACTTATCCGGTGTCCAGGGGCAGGGCTGCGGGCGGGCACCAAGGCTGGCGTGGGCTCACGCGGGGACCCGAAGGGAGCAGGCAGCTGAAGCAACGGCGTCCCTGCTCCAGCCTTCTGGGGTGGCGGCCGAGGGGTCAGGAGAAGTGGGCACAGGGGCACAGGGACGCAGGGCCAGGCGGGGGACCGCTGGCCGATGGATGGGCGGGGAGGGGGTGCTGGGCTCCTGGGGACAGCAGCAGCTGCACCGGCACCGGTCCTGGCCTGTGGACGCAGATGGAGGCTGGGGTCTGACCTTCAGCGGCGGGGAGCTCCTGGCTCATCCAGCCCGGCCCAGGGAGGCAGGAAATGCGCTTCCTTAGAGAAGGGGCCGGGCCAGGCTGCCTGCCAGGCGGGGAGAGGAAGTGCCACGGGCTTTGTCGCTGGGTGGGGGGCCCCCGGGATGGGGGGAGGCAGTGGGGGGGGAGGGCCCAGGCTTCAGGCTCATCTCCCCATGCACCCCACCCTCCATCCCACCTCTCCAAGGCTGGCGGGTAGGGGTGCATCTGGCAGCTCCCCAGAAGAAAACAATCACCCCGACAGCCCACGAGGGGACCTTTCGGGGGTCAGGCCCTGATGAAAGCAGTTCATGTGGAACTCACAACCCCATGAACTCAGTATCCCCATTTTGCAGGCGAGGAAACAGAGACCTGATGCGCTTGCAGGCACCAAAGCTGCCTTACATAAGCACGACACAAGGCTGCTGTTCCCTGTCTTACAGGCAGGGAAACTGAGGCCCAGGAGAAGGAAGGAACACTCCCAAATTGGCATACAAGGCAAGTGGGGCTGGGGTCTCTGGGCCCAGAGAGGGCAGAGGAGCTGCCCGGGGCCACACACTTTGTGTGTACCCCCTCCACGGGTGGAAAATCCTTCAGGGACAAAAGACAGCCCCAAGTGAAAGAGGGACAGCCTTTCATGGCATTCCTAAAGTCAGATGGCCTGGGTTCAGATTCTGTTCTGCTTTCTCTGATCCGTGAGACCAGGGGCTGTCCCCTCCATGCTCAGTCACCTTACTTGCAAAGCAGGGCATGACAGTGCCTTCCGTGTCAGCCTGTTGGGAGATTTCTAAAGGTTGGGGCACTACAGCACCCTGGACCTGGCATATAGGAGGCATGCCCCATCAGTGTTCGCTGACTTGGGTGACAATTCCATGTTCATTCTGCAAGCAGTAAGCACCTGCTAGGTGCCCCTCATGGTGCTAGGCTCAGGTAGCACCTAGGGCCAGCTCAAGGGAGCTCAGGGAAGGGAGCCTAAGCCACCTGGGGGTGGGGGTGGCAATCAGACCTGTCCTTTGAAAGACTGGGTCACTTGGGGGGGAGAAGAATGGGAGGGGGAGGGCTTGGGAGGCAGGGGGCCCAAGCTGAGCAAAGGCACAGAGGTAGGAAGTGGTGGGAGCACTGTGGGACAAACAGGGTGAGGTGGGAACAGAAAGCCTCCAGAGGCAGGCTTGGGCCCTGCTCTGGGAGGGCCCTGAATGCCAGGACTTTATCCAAGGGCCACTGGGAGTCATGGAGGATTCTTGAGCCAAAGGACGCTGGCAGAGCTGGGCTTTGAAAAGACAAAGCTTTGTGTGTGCTGGCAAGACCCATGGTGAGAGGCCAGAGGGGCCTTCTGTCTACTGTCCTGGATCACAGATGGAGACATCAGTCCCCAGGGAGGGATGAGAAGGCTGGAACCCTGGAGGGGCTCTCTAGAGGGAGGGTGCTGGCCTGGGCTCCAAGGTCTGGCCCCTGCATGCCTCCCAGCCCTTGCTGGCCTGCCCCAGTGACCAGAGCAGGCCATGACCCTGGGTGGGTGTGGCTCCTTGGGTGGGAGTTGGAGAAAGGTTCATTGCCTGGCCAGTTCCCAGCCAAGCATGGGGGTGGGGTCAAGGGAGACCTGTCCTTGCCCAGCAAGCCCCCCCAAGGGTGGCAGCTCCTCTGCCTTTTCCTGCAGCTGCTGAAATGGGGAGGTGGGCACTGTGAGGTCAATGGTGGCTTAGCAGGGCATGGGAGGTGGCTGTGAGGGTTCCCCAGGCTCCAGACCAGGTTCTGTGCCCCAGGGACAGTTAATCAAGCCCCAGAGGCTGAACTCTCTCTTGCGCCAGGGCCCGCCCTAGGCGTTCACCTTATCAGCTCTGAATCCTCACAGCCACCCCACCAGGTTGGTACCATTACCCTCCCGTCTTACCGAGGAGGAACCCAAGGCTCCCTGGGGTTAAAGTGACCCTCAGCTAGAAAAGGGCGAGCCCACTGCCTGGCTCCAAGCTCAGCTCCTTCCCTGCCACCCTCACCTGAGCTGAGTTTGGAGTGAGAGCACAGGCATTGCAGGGGAGTCACGGGGTGGGAGGATTGCTCCTCGGTGGGCGTCAGGGGCATCCGGGCAGTAACAGGGACCCCATAGGAGGCTCTTTCCCAGCCTTCCTCCTTCCCACTACCCTCTACACTGCACAATATGTCCCCACCCACATTATAAACAAGACCCAGTGGAGTCTCTAGAAAGCAGGAGAGGCTATAAGTGGACACAAAGAAGAACTTGTAGAAAACTTCCAGGGAGAGTAAAACCTACCAGTAGCTATGGGAGGGCCTGGAACCCTGACCTCGGAGACCTCATGGAAAAAGGAAAAAATCCAGGCCACCTGGGGGTGTGGAGAGGAGCTCACCTCCAGCTCCAGCAGCATCCAGAGCTTCCCCATCATGACCAGCCCGTGTGGGATCATGCTGCCTGTGTCTCTCCACTGGACTAGAGTCCCCACAAGTGCAGGGACTTTGATGTTCTCTGTACTGCTGTGTCTCCAGCACAGAGCCTGGGACTTTTGGCCCTTAAGATATATTCATTGAAGGGGCCGGCCCGTGGCTCACTCGGGAGAGTGAGGTGCTGATAACACCAAGGCCCCGGGTTCGGATCCCTATATAGGGATGGCCGGTTAGCTCACTTGGGGAAATGTGGTGCTGACAACACCAAGTCAAGGGTTAAGATCCCCTTACTGGTCATCTTTAAAAAAAAAAAAAGGGGCCGGCCCGGTGGCGCACTGCTACAGTGAGCTGCTTGAGAGCGCAGCGGCGCTCCCGCCGTGGGTTCGGATCCCACATACAGACCGGTTCCCGCTCACTGGCTGAGCGAGGTGCGGGCGTGACACTGAGGGTTGCGATCCCGTTGCCAGCCCTGGTCTGGTACGGGCGCGACACTGAGGGTTGTGATCCGTTGCTGGACACGAAAAAAGACAAAAAAAAGGAAAAAAAAAAAAAAGAGAGATTCATTGAAAGCATGAGGTACCCTGGAAGGTAAGGCAGGGGTAGGCATCATGAAGGCACGGAGAAACTGAGGCACAGATTGTCAAGCCTTGCTCCTCATTCCCAGTAGAAGAGGCTGGTCCTAGACTGGGGTCTCCTGTCTCCAGGAAGCTTGATGGTCATGCACCTTACAGCCAGGGACAGACCTTGGGTCCCCCAGATGCATTCTGCATCCTGTAGGACACACCCACCTTCCCCACCCCAGCCACCCCTGCAGAGATCAGAGAGAGGAAGCAGGAGAATTCATCCTCTGGCTCCTGCCCTTCAGAGTCACTGTGTATTGGTGGCCTTCCTCCACTGCAGGCCACAGCCCTGTCCGGGTCCTCTCCACACAGCCCAGCCTGCCTGTGGAATCAGCTCCTCCCCTCACCCCTGCAGGCAAGGGTGGTCATGGCCTGTGCTGCTGCCAGCCCTGGGGTTCTGCATTGTCCCTTGTGATTTCCCTATCCCCTGCCCACACCTGTGTAAACAGGCCCTTCATCAAACTCCTCAAATGATCCCATTGGAGCGTGCCATCTGCTTCCTGCTGGGGCTCTGACTGATGCAGATGTTTTCAGGTGCCGCCTATCCACACGCCAGGGAGACACATGGCTGGTGGCCAGGCCCCTGTGCCTGGACCCCACAGTGGGCAGATGCACGCGTTCCATGCCTTCCTCCTCCTGGCTAGCCGGGAAGGCCAGGGCTGCAGGAAGGGATAGTGCACGTCTACCCTGGCCGCCGGCCACCGAAGGAATTTTAGGCGGCCCCCAGGGACCCCCCAGGCGGCTGTCCGTCTCCAGTACCGGCCTGGAGCCAGGGGCTGTTGATAACAACAGGGTCAGACCCACATGGGCAGAGGAAAGAGAGAGCACTGGGCTGGGAGTCAGGGTACCCAGGCTCTGCCCTGCACTGACCAGGTGGCCTCGGGCAAGACCTTTCTACTTTCTTTTTTTTTTTTTTGTGACCGGTAAGGGGATCGTAACCCTTGGCTTGGTGTCGTCTGCACCACGCTCAGCCAGTGAGCGCACCAGCCATCCCTATATAGGATCCAAACCCGCGGCCTCGGTGCTCCCAGTGCTGCTGCGCTCCCAGCGCCGCACTCAGCTGAGTGAGCCACAGGGTCAGCCCAAGACCTTTCTACTTTCTGGGCCTCAGTTTCTTTATCTGCACAATGGGAGGGCATCCTGCTGGCCTGGAGGAGTTCAAAGTGCTGGACAAGAATTAGAATCGCTCCACCATCCACGAGCTTGTCTGTCCCTGGTGTCCAGTGCCACTTAACAGCCACCTTAAGGGGCCTAGACTATCATGTCCCCATTTTACAGTGGAGGAAACTGAGGCTCAGGTGTTCAAGGCAGCAGGGCTGGGGAGAGGCTGAGGGTAATTCAAATCCAGGCCTGTCTTCTTCCCTTGGCTTCCAGAACATTCTGTACTGGTTTTCCTCCCCACTCCCTGGTCACCTTATCTGTCTCCTCTTTCCTCCCCCCCACCCCCACCCCGGCTTATCCTTGGGTCCCTTCCCTTCTCTATTTACCCTCATTCCCAAGTCAGGTTTTCTCAAACCTTTGTGACCCTGACGTCATGTCCCAGCACAGACCCTGAAACTCAGGCTCAGATAATAGGAATAAACGCTTTGTGAACCTGCCTATCCCTTTAGCATTGCAATGCCTCCCACGGCATCTTTCGCGTTCTGTTTTCTTTCACTGCTGCTCACAAGCCCCTCTGTTGATCCCGTCTCCCAATGGGCTTTGGCCATAAAATACAATACCTTAGACCCTTGCTACTCAAAGTGTGGTCTTACTATCTCTGGGAGCTTGTTCAAAATTCAGACTCTCAGGCCCTGCCCCAGACCTGCTGGATCAGGACCTACATTTTCTCAAGATCCCCGGGGATCCTTGCACACGGTAACAACAGACAAGTGCTGTTCCAGGTGACCTCATCCAGACACAGAGCTTTAACTATCACCTGTGACTGGTGACTCCCAACTCCTCTCTCCAGCCAGAGCTCTCCCGAGCTTCAGGCCCTGGCTGTCTGACGGGCATCTCAAACTTCACATGTCCAAACCTGGGTGCTATTCCTTTTTTTAAACATGACCGGTAAGGGGATCTTAACCCTTGACTTGGTGTTGTCAGCACCACGTTCTCCCAAGTGAGCCGATCGTCCATCCCTATATAGGATCCGAACCCGGGGCCTTGGTGTTATCAGCACCACACTCTCCCGAGTGAGCCACGGGCCGGCCCTCTGGGCGCTATTCTTTCTCTGCAATCTGCTCCTGCCTTGGTCTCTCCATCTCACACCTCGACCTCCTCTCATTGTGCAAGCCTTGGGGTCAACCTTGACTCTCTCTTACATCCCTTATCCAAGCCACAGCAAATCCCGTCAGGTCCTGCCTCAAATTAATTCAGCGAATTGCCTCAAATTCAGCATTTGCAGAATCTGGCTACTTCTCACCGCCCACAGCCACTGCCCTCTGGGAATACTGCAGTCACCCTTCCCGGTGTCCTCCTTGCTTCCACCCTCGCCCCAAGCCTTTCTCCACACCGTCAAGGCAGCCTGTGGAAGCCAAGTCAAATCCCACCCCTGCTCTGCTCGGCACCCTCCACTGGCAACCATCCCATTCAGAGTAAAAGCCAGCACCCCTCAAGCCGATGAGGCTCCCTCTGCCCCTGCTCAACCTCACCTCCTGCTCTTCAGCGCCTCGCTCACTCCCATCCAGCCACCCCAGGGCCTTTGCAGTTGCTCTTCTGCTCCCTGAAACACCCTCTCCCCAGGTAGCCACGGGGCTTGTGCCCTCATCTTTTAAGTCTCTGATCAAACGTCACGTGGTCAGTGAGGCCTTCCCTGACCATCGATCAATAGCATTTAAAACAGACCTCCCCACCCCCCCACCAGCAATTGGCCCCTGGGACACGTAGCACCATCTGACATATGCGTGTTTATTTTGTCTGTCTCTCTCTAGAACAGAAGTTCTAGGAGGGCAAAGGCTTTGCTTTATTCACTGCTGAATTCCCATCACTTGGAATAGTGCCTGATCCACGGTAGGTGTTCAATAAATGCCTGTGGAATAAATGAATGGGCCCAACCACTGGGCTACACAACTCAAAGTTTCACAGGTGATGATTCTGCGTCCCCAGGGTGTGAGTGTTGGGGGCATTCTGAGCTCAGGGACAGTGTCTCTGAAGAGAGGGAATGACTCCCCAAGGATACAGGGTAGTCCTGAGGGTCAGGGTCCCACTGGACCTGCTCTGTTCTAGAAGAGCAGAGTCTCCCAAAGTCACTCTCTCTTTCCCCTGAAGAAGGGGAGCTGGGCCCTGCTGCCTCCAAATCCTGGGTGATGTTGGTCTTCCTGATGATACCCGCTCCCAAGGTCTAGAGAACCCATGAGGACCTACTAGAAGGCAGAGGATGGCACTGAGCTGGGATTCTAGAACCGCCAAGTTGTAAGGGCTCTGGAAAGGGAAACTGAGGTCCAAGAGAGAGAGGGACTCACCCAGCACCCCATGAACCAAGGTGGGCAACACAAGTGAGACCTTGAGCCAGAACCCCAGGAAGTGGCGGAAGCAGGAGAGGCGGGCAAGGGTCTAGCCCTGCGCCCCTGATGCTGTTGACCTGTGGCAAGCCACACCACCCCTCTGGGCCCGCTTCCCCGGAGAGGGAGCCCTGTGTTCACAGGCTGCACGTGTCCAGCAGTGCTCCTGGTCCCCACCTCACCAAAGCCCCCCCACCACGGAGCCGCCAGGCCTTCCTGTTTACTCGAGGCCCCTCTCGCGGCTGGAAGGCGACAGGCTTGGCCTCCCCTGCTCCCCACTTCCTTCCTCTCCCACTTCAGTGCCTCCAGCCCAGGTCCTCAGGGCCCCCGAGGCCAAGAAATAAGGACACAGTCCAGGGGGGTATCTGAGGCCACCATCCCAGCGGGGCCCACCCAGGAGCACTCTCTCTGTGAGAACCCGGGTTATAGAGGCACTAATCTTGCTGGCTGGTTGGAATGTCCCAGCACCTTGGAACAAGCTAGTATCTGGAGTGTCCTTCAAGACAAGAAGAGAGTGACAGCATCGACCTTCTTGGACCCAGTGCCACACCCACCTTGCAGGCCACCAGGGGGAATGAGCACATACTGACCCTAGAGGGGCCCCCTCCTCTCCCCACCCTTCCCCGGGCTCCTGCCTTCATCTGGCCCCCTCCATCCTTCCTCCACAGAGCAGGGTCTCCCTGACTCACAGTGTGGCCAGCAGGACCAGCAGCCTGGGCACCACCCCCGGCCTAGAGCTGCTGCATCAGAAGACCCTAGAGATGTTCAGACACTAAAGCTGGAAGCTGCAGATGGGACCTTCTGGCTTGGCCTTACAACCCTTCAGGAGCCTCACCTGTTGGGAATTCTTGCCCCCAAAGGCTTAGCCTGAACCTGTAGAGCCTGGAAGTTCCAGTTTCCAGGAACTTCAAAGGATGGAGGAGCTAGTTAAATGATACCAGGAGGAAGCAACACATGATTCTGAAAGAAGGAATTTTCTGCAGGACAGCGGGTCTCTTCAAAGCCTAATGTCACAAAAAGAGTGGGAGAACTGTCCTTGAATAAAAGAGATTTGAACAAACATCACAACCAAATGCAATGTGTGGTCCTGGATTGCATTCTGATTTTTTTTTTTTTTAAAGATGACCGGTAAGGGGATCTTAACCCTTGACTTGGTGTTGTCAGCACCACGCGCACCCAGTGAGCGAACCGGCCATCCCTATATGGGATCCGAACCCGGGGCCTTGGTGTTATCAGCACCACACTCTCCCGAGTGAGCCACGGGCCGGCCCTGCATTCTGATTTTAACCAACCAACTGTAAGACACGTTTTGGGGACAATTGGAGAAAATTACACATGGACTGAGTATTACCTTTTTTTCTTTTTTCTTTAACCTATATAGGGACCCAAACCCATGGCCTTGGTGTTATCAGCACCGCACTCTCCCAAGTGAGCCACGGGCCGGCCCGAGTGTTACCTATTACGGTAGTAGTGTTAATTTCATGTTGTTGAAACTCTGAGTTGTGGCTATTTAGGAAAATGTCCCTATTTTTTAGAGGCATACTCTAGGGATTAACTTTTTTTTCATATCTGTAATTTATATTAAAATACTTTGGCAAAAGTAAAACCATGAAGGAAGTATGGAAAAATGTTAACAATTGCTAAATATTGGTAATGGGTATATGGGCATTCATTATATTTTTCCTCCAGTTTTTAGTTTGTATGAAATGTTTTTTTTTTTTTAAAAAAAAGATGACCGGTAAGGGGATCTTAACCCTTGACTTGGTGTTGTCATCACCACGCTCACCCAGTGAGCGAACCGGCCATCCCTATATGGGATCCGAACCCGTAGCCTTGGCGTTATCAGCGCCACACTCTCCCGAGTGAGCCACGGGCCGGCCCCATGTATGAAATGTTTTACTCAAAATAAAACGAACAAAAAACCCCCACTCTTTCTGAGCGTCCCATTGCCCTTAAGAGAAAAGCCAGATACTTGGGTCGGCATTCAAGGACCTGGGAGTCTGGTCCCTACCACCCGACAGGCTTGTCTCTTGCTACTGCACCCCGTCTAGCTACATTACAGCCCCCCCTGAGGCCTCAGCTCTCCCCACACCTAACAGGTCCTCCCCACCTCTGTGGCTCTGCAGAGCTGTTCCCTCTGCCCTCCCATGCCCTCTGTCTCTCAGTGAAATCCTAGGTATGTTCCAGGCCCTGCTCCAGAGCTCTGGCTCAAGGAAACTCCTGCTGCTAGGTCCCCTCTGACATCTCTGCACTTAGCCTCCCAGAACTGGTCTTGGTGGAGTAGGTCTGATGGAATTCTGTGGGTCTCCCTTGTGCTAGGAGCCACATTATAGTGTGCCAGGGACTTATGAGCCTCTGTCTTGCCAACACGGCAGGTGCTCTGGAAATGCTTGCTGAGCGAGCAAGTGTGCAAGAGGGAAACTCTCAAAGGAAGGTTCATGGTGGCGAGGGCGGGAAGGCATGACTGGAGCTTTTAAACTTTTTGTGCTTTCAAGTTTTCAGCAAAGAATATCTGTATCAAGACAGACAGACAGATGACAGAATATGTTTAAGTGAAAAAGTGATTCTCTGGTGAAGAGTTTGATAATTCGGGTCAGCATGGGTTTTTATAAACTGGGACTCAACTGAATTAATGAAGCTATAATAACAAATAAAGATAATGGTGATAATTTTAGCAGGTGGACTTTTCTCGCGCTTTTTCATCTTTGGCATGTTTTCCACTCATCCTCACGCTGACCCTGAGACAGAAGGGGTGTGTGAGTGTGATGAGCATGCCTGTGTGAACCCAGTGTGACAGATGCAACACCCAGAGATGGGAGGTCACAGTGACCTGTGGCTCCTGAGCTTGCTGCTTCCCTGCATGCCCCAGGCCCACTCAGGGAACAGAGGACCCGCTGTGGCGACCTCGGCCCCCAACCCCACCCACACCGCTGGCTCACCCTGCACGATACCTGCCTTCTCCTACCTCCCCAGACCACCATTTATTTATTTCATGTTCTTCTTTCAATAGACTCACCTTTTATAACTTAAATACATTTATTTTAAAAGAAACTTTGCATAACCAATGTGAATGGAAAACCAGCCCCCCTTGCCATAAAGAGAAGGGGACACACAACGAGAACATGGTCAACCCCCAACAGCAGGATTTCAATCCAGGCAGGGGTGGCCCTGCTGACAGCTCTCTTGGCTTTAAAGGGAGCCCAGCTAGCGCCAAAACAGTGTTAAGGACACGTGAGCACCAAATTGAGTCTTTCTCCGTGACAAGGTCAAAGAGTGAGAGAGAACAGAACAGGAAAGGTGGTTCTCCCCAGGGCGGTTCCGGGGCATCCCCAAGACATCTCAGGCCTGCACACACTGGCTGGGCTGCTCTGGTCTCTGACTCCCGTGGCCATGGTAACTGACAACTTGCTTGGCGTGTTCTCATCCTAGCCTTGGGGGCTGGGGCGGGGGGCACTGAGCCTATTTTAGAATTGGAAATGGCTTAGACTGGGCAGGCTGTGACCTGTCCAGGACCACATGGGGGAAGGTGCTCCAGGTCTCACCTCTTCAGGAAGGCACCCCTGACTATGCCCCCCTGTTCACTCTCAATGCCACGACCCCCCCTCCACCCATTCAATGGTGATGTCCTTTTCAGACCCTCAGAGCTTCTCGTACCAAGGAAGCCAAGTCACCTCCCACTTGGCTGGCTAGTGAGTGCTGCCCCACTGCCCTGGCAACCCCACAGGGCCCATGACCTCCCTGCCTGTGCAGCCCAGGCCCAGTGAGGGTTAGGCACAGAAAACACAGAGTGATGAGGGATCAGGGCCAAGGCCGCACAGCAAGAAGACAGAGGAGTCCAGGCGGGGGCCCTGCTCTGCCTGAGCAAGAGACCCCAAGAGCAAGGACCCTGCCTGGCTTGGGCATGCCCTGTGTGAGGAAGGACCCTGGGTGTCCCACCAGAGCTAGCAGCTAGCTGCAGTGGGCTGAGGGGCCCCAAGAGGAACAGGAGGGTGAGGGCTGGGACTCAGGCTGGGTGGGCATGATCACATGAATCAACTCCAAGGGAAGCAAAGAAAAGGAGTAAAATCAAGTGTCCTTGGAAATTCCTTTAGTGCTCGGCTGTCCATGAAAACAGGATAAAGTGGCTTCCTCTGTCTGTGCTCAGCCAGGCAGGGTGGAGGCGCTGGGCTCAGGCCAGGGCGGCCTCGAGTCAGGACAGGGGTGGGGCAGGGCTTTGAGCTGGAGAAGGGGCTCCAGCATTGCTACTTCAGGGCGTCCAGGTGGGTGCAGACCTGGGAGAAGACACTGTCCACGGAGCCTTCAGCATTGACCTGTGGGGAGATGGGCTGTGAGGGCTGAGACGTCGGGGAGGGCTGGCTGGGCCCTGCCGAGGTGGGAGACTGACCTACCCCAGAGGCCAGGCCTGCAGGAATCCCCTCATTGAACTGGCGGGGAAACCAAGGCCCAGAAGGGGTCTGGCCCGAAGTCACACAGTGAGTTGAGGTCTAGCCAGGAAAGAACTCGGGTTTCCTGGGGCTTCCCTGGGGCCCGCGGGAGGCACACCTTGCGAACAATGCCCCGTTTCTCATAGAAGGCGATGACAGGCTCTGTGGCCTTGTAGTAGGTGTCCAGCCGCTTCTTGATGGTCTCCTCATTGTCATCCACACGCCCGCTGGTCTCTCCACGCTTCAGGAGCCGCCGGGTCATGGTCTCGGGGCCTGCGTCCACATACAGCAGCAGTGTGGGCTGTCCAATCTGCGGGCGGGCACCATGTGACGGAGACCCTTATCCTGCCCCGGGGCCTTCTCCCATCTTCCTACCTCTGAGGGCCCATTTGAGACCTACTGAGACCTTTAATCCCTTCCCCAAGGTAGCCTGAGGGACCTTCCTGAAGGTCAATCTTTCCTGCCACTCTCCTGCTCAAACCTCTTCCATGGCTCCCTAGTGCCCTCAGAAGAAAGCCCAAAGTTCTTACCAGACCTAGAGGCCTGCACGGTCAGCCTCTGCCCGCCCCGCCCTTTCCTGGTCTTCTTACTTCAGCCATGCTGACTCTGTTCCAGGCTCTCACGTGCTGTTGCCTCCGCTAGGAACCCTTCCCTCAAACCTCATGCTAACCCACCCACCTCTATACCAAGCACTCTCCATCAGGTTTCAGCTAGAACCTCATGTCCTTAGGGCAGTCTTCCTGGATGCCCCCCATCCCCCGCCCCCCGTGACATGCTCTCCCAGCCCCCTTTATTTCTCCCTTGAACATGTCTCCCAAGGTTATTGATTTAATGTCCCTGTCCCCAGCCAGGCCAGGGACGCCTGCGGGCGGGGAGGCATCTGTCCCATACCTTCAGGGCTGGATAAGAACTTGACAAAGGGACAGGGGAAGGGGGAGGGCTGCTGAGTTCTGGGGAGCTCTGAGCAATGTCACTGTCATTGGAACACATGGGGGTGACTTGGAAGGGTGAGAAAAAATAAGGCCACCAGTGCCCCTCCGTGGCACCCCTGCCCAGGCTGCCCTTCACACTGAACCAGAGATGGCAGCACTTCTCCTGCCTGACCACAAGACCCAAGAACAGGGGCCCTGCCTCTCAGTCACCGCCAGGTCCCCAGGCCTGGCATAGCCCTGGGTGAGGAGGGGCTCCAGATCTCTCACCAGAGCTAGGGAAGGGGCAGCTAGTTAAGAGGAACAGAGCCACCCATGGCTGCTACAGCCTGAGGATCAGGCCAGGGCTTTCTCAGGGCCTTCGAAGCTCTGCCTCTCCCTTCCTAGCTGCCTGGGTCAGTCCTCAAGGGCCTCTGTGCAGCTGTCACCAGACCCCCATCAAGGCCCCAGAGTGCTGCCTCTAGGGAGGGGCTTGGCAAGTAGAAGCCTGACTTCTGGCGTCAGGCTGACCTGGACTCTATCTGGGCTTACTTCTGTCCCTGTTTAGCCCGAGGTCACACCACTTGTCTTCACTGAGCTTCAGTTTCCTTGGTGGCAGTACCCATCCTAACACACATCCCTACCTTCCGGATGGTTAAGGATTCAGGATGACAGCATTGGCTGCCTTCAGGGAAGGCAGCTTCTGCATCCAATGACCCCAACAATCTGCCAGGTGCTCCTATCTTACAGAGGACCATGCACGGCAATGGCTGGGCCTGGACCCAGCTCCAAGGCCACCACCTCTCCATCATCCATCAGCTGCTGAGCTCCTCCAGGGCACAGACTCAGAGTCTCTGGTTCATCTGAGTCCCCAGGGCTATGCACAGTAGGTACTTTATACATCCCAGATAGAGATGGTAAATCTGTGAAGACCAGCTAAGTCTCAGAGCTGGGAGTCTCTGGCTGAGATTCTGGTTGTTGGCCTCAGTTTCCCAGTCGGGACAATGGGCATTGAGCCTGGGGAGTTGGTGCAGAGCACTGCCTGCTGGCAGTAAAGTTCTGGTCCCTTTAGCCAGGGTGAGTCAGCCATATCTCGAAGCCCACCCTTCCTCCTTTGGTGAAGCCCTAGTGCCCCCTGGTGTCCAGAGCCAAGAAGACCAGCTGCCCAGACTCCTGGAGGCCACCACAGGGCCAGGCCCTGTGCTGGGCCTACTGCCCTCAGTAGTGCCCGCAACAGCCCCAGGAGTGATAGGGACCTTCATTAACCTCTTTTACTAGATGTGGCCCTGAGGGCTACAGGTGAGATCACACAGCTGGTATGTGTGGGCCAGGACTGGACACCTTTCTGTGCTTTCTTTTTTTTAAAAAAAAGATGACCGGTAAGGGGATTTTAACCCTTTGACTCGGTGTTGTCAGCACCACGCTCATCCAGTGAGCTAACCGGCCATCCCTATATGGGATCCAAACCCGCGGCCTTGGTGTTATCAGCACCGCACTCTCCCAAGTGAGCCACGGGCCAGCCCACCTTTCTGTGCTTTCTGGCATCTAACCACAGGGTCCAGGGCCTGGGGTCTGAAGGAAGCCAGCCAATCCCCATTTCACAGATAGATAAACTGAGGCTCAGAGTAGGGCAGACATTTCTTGAGGTCTTTCAGCTACTTAGAGATCAAGAAATACAGTCTCCTACCCTTGGATGAGGCTTGAAGCCATGAAAGCCCAAAGACGGCCCCACAGACATGGGGAGTGGGGATGGGGGTCTGGTTCCCTTCCCAGCGCACCAGGATGCCTGGTTAGCCCCACACCCACTCTTGCCAACCTCTCCCTCCTAGGCACTCGCAGCACCACCTGTTTCCCCACTATGGCCTTGTACACCACAGGTGCTGGTGTAAATGTGTGCGTGTGTGCACGTGTGTGCATCCCTGTGTATATGTGTGCTGCAGCCGTGTACATGCATGTGCATGGGTGCGCGTCATGGACATTGCCATGTGCCTGGGCATGTGTAGGCACACGTGTGTGCATGTGCAAATGCCTGTGGCCTCGTGCATGCGCACTTGTGCGCCTCGTGCACATGTATGTGTGCCTGTGTGTGCTTGTGTGGGAGAGATGTCCCTGGTGGGCACCTATTCTAGGAAGCTCAACACCATCGTCCTCAAGGCCTGCTCTTTCCAGTCAGACTCCTATGGCCCTTGGAGGGGACCGGATGCACCTTCCTGGCGTTCAAGCTTCCGGCCACGCCTGTACTTCCCTCCCCAACATCACCCCTGCTGGACCCATGCTGGCTTTACCCTTCCAGCCCTGCCAGTGCTGTTCCCTGTCCCTCTGCATGCTTATGGGGTGCCAATCCCATACTCGAAGGGCGCACCTGTCTCCCCCCATTTTGCAGATGAGGAAACAGGTTTAGAGGGGCAGAATGACTGGCTCAAGGTCTCGAGGGGCTGAGCTGGAACCTGAGCCCAGGTCTGTGAACTCCCAGCCTGGTGCTCCCCCTTCTTCTATACCTTCCCCTCCAGAAAGTCCTCCAGGTTTCCCTCCTCACCCGCCAGCCTCTCTCTCAGCTGCTCCCGAGGTGGACCCTCAGCTCCGCACTCAAACTTACCCGCCGCTCAAACTCCTCGCCCTGCTGCACCTCCCGTGGGTAGCCGTCAATCAGGAAGCCTTTGGAAGTATCTACTTTGGCCACCATGGCGTCGCGGAGCATGTCCAACACCGTCTCCTGGGGGCGCAGCAGAGGAGGAGGGGGCTGTGAGTCTCTTCCCCTTTCCTTCTCTAGGCCTCTGCTTGTGCTGGTCCCGCTGCCTGAAATGCCTTCTCCCCTTTAACACAAATGTCCCAAACAAGCTCCCTGTCTCCAGGGAGCCTTCTCTGCATTGCGAAGACCTTGACTGAACAAATGATTCATTCACATCACAATATTTCCTGAGCCCTTCCTCCCAGCCAGGTCCTATTCTGGCCCTTTTGGACCTAGCGGCAAACTAATTACACCTCCCCTGCCCTCAGGAAGCTCCCGGTCTGGTGAGGGGACAGACAATTACACACTTGATTTATCCATTTCCACGTGTGACATAGGTTGTATGGGCAAAGAACTATATACTCCTCTGCTATTGGAGTATAAAATTAGCCCGAATCTGGGAAGTCAGGGAGGTCTGAAGGCTGAGGAGGAAAGAACTTTCCAGGCAGTAAGGAGTGTGGCTAGTTTGAGAGGACAGAAAGGCCAGGGTGGCCAGAGGACAGAGAGCAGGGGGGAGGGTGGGAGGCAGGGCAGGGTCCTGCAGGATCTTGGGGCTTCTGGATGGAACTTTCTGCAAAGGCAATGTGGAGCCACAGGACAGTTCAGAGCCAGTGAGTGTCATGATCTGCCTCGCCAGGGTGCCATGGCTTTGCTGGCTGGCGTCCACCCTGGGCTACCGTGATCCCCTGCCCCCACCCCACCAGGGCCCACTCACCAGTGGCACCAGCTGCCCCTTCTCCATGATTTCCGACAGCATTTTGCCCCTGGCTGAGCCCGACCCGACCTCGGCCCGCAGGAGGTCCCCGGTGGAGAGGTGGGTGTAGCCGTACTTCTGCACAATCTTCTCACACTGGGTGCCCTTCCCCGAGCCAGGCCCACCTGCAAGTGCCCACCCATTCAGAAACACCAGGAAATGGAGCCCCAGGAGGGATGAGGGTTGCTAGGGTCCCCCAGTGAGGGAGGCACAGAGCCCAGGATGCAGCCCCCAGCCCAGGCTCCTACCAGCACCTGCAGAGACTCTCCCTGCCACCCCGCCCGCCTGCCTGTGACTCACCCACCACAAAGATGATCTTGGTTTTCTTCAGCTTCTCTGCGGGAGAGAAAAATGGGAGCAGGGCTCAGTCACTCACTCGACAAATAGCCAGAGGCACCTCTGGAGTCCCAGGCCTGTGCTGGGCCCCGGGCAAAGGAACAGACACAGCTCGCACTCCTGTCAGGGAGGCAGACAAGTCACAGCCCCTTGTGAGCCGTGATATGAGTGGCAGCTCAGAGACTGGGAGAGGTCATGGAGGGGAGGGCGTTCCAGACAGAAGGACCAGCCGAGGCAAAGGCCTGGGGGGGGTGGGGATGCCAGCCCTCATGGCGCCTCCCTGTGGGGGGCGTGACCCCAGGGGCGGTCACCTTTGGCCTTCCTTTCTTCCTCACTGCGGGGGTCACTTGAGCAGCAGCCCATGGTTCCTGCTCTTCCCGTCCCAGCCCTGGCCCTGCCCATTGCCCGCCTTCCCTGGCAGTGTTAATGTGGAGTTGGCAACCACAACACGTGTTGCCGGGAGACGGTTGCCAAGGAGGAGGGCTGCGGTGGGCACGTGGAACTCTCGCCCGGGCAGGGAGGCAAGCTCACATTCCAACCTCTGCCTCACTGGCCATCAGAACTCGGCAAGACCACAGCCCTCCTGGGCAGAGGGAACCTGTGGCTTGGGCAGGGGTGGGGATGGCGGTGGGGGAGGAACTGCTCAAGGGGTGTCACAACTGGAACAGGAGCTCAGGACTCCCTCCCTGGGCTTCCTGGGCTTCTCCTCTTCTCAGGGAAATAGAGGCCCAGGCTATCCCCCACCTTGCTGTGCGACCTGAGGAAAGAAGCGCCTGTGCCTCTCTGGTCCTCTGTTCCTGCCCCAGTGAAGAGGGGGCCTTGGTAGCTCCCAGGGGCCCTCCCAGCCATGAGGCTGGAGGAGCTGGCAAAAGAATACCTCTCCTTCGGATCCCATCCCTGGGTGAAGGTCACAAGCCTGGGGGTGGGGGAGGCCACAGCCCTGTGGCAGCTGATGCTGGGAGCTCAGGGGTGGGAGGGTGACCACTGGCATCAGGTAGCAGCAGCAGCTCCTTTAAGAGCTGCCCAGGCCAAGGCACAGCGCCAGAGACGGGACGAGAGGTGCTGCCAGTAGCCGGAGGAGGGCTGTTCTGGGCTCTCTGCCCATCCCATGTCTCCTTCTAGGTCCCAGCTCATAGGAGCTAGAAGGGCCCGAGTCCTCCTCAGGGCCCACTCCCCCGAGATATCAGGGAAACTGAGTCCCAGAGCAGGGCAAGAGCTGACCTCACACTCATTAGGCTTGGCATTTGCATACTTGGGGCCTCTCCTCCGGGTGGGCCTCCCCTCCCCAGCACCCACTCTCTACAGAGAGAGGCAAGGACTCAGCTCTATAAATACCAGCATAGGAAATTTCTGGGGCCCTCAGAAGCCTCAGGGAGGCCTCATCACTTCTAAAATTTATCTTGGATCTGACACATCCCATGAGAGGCCAGAGGAGCATGCTGGAGGCTCCCGGACAGGCCCACTCTGGCAGCCCCAGAGCCTCCTCCAACCCCTCCTGGGATGTCTCCCCCAGGGTGCACCCCCTTAACAGATGGGAACATTGAGGCCAGGCAACGAGCAAGAAAAGAGGAGCCCATACCTTCCATCCTGCTGGGGTCCCGGGAGCCGAGTCAGCACTCTGCAAGACAAGGGCACAGGTGACAGGGGTGAGGGGATCCTCCTCCCCACCCTGACTCAGCTTCCGCCAAGCAACACCCAAGGCCGCCCGGTATGTGCCAGGCCCCGACAGGCAATCGCAATCTGAGGGCAGAGGAGGCCGCGGAGGGAAGGAGGATGGGTGACCTTGGGGAAGTCACCTTTCTTCTCTGGCCTCACCTGTCACAGAAGGGTAGCCATCCCCTCCTGTCCACCTCAGGTCCCGCTGGAGGCTCAAGGAAGGCGAGAGCAGCGCTGAGGGGCCTTAAGGGCGAGGACGGGAGCTGCCGAGCTGCTCCCTCGCTAGTCCCAGAACACAGGGCGCGGGTCCAGCGTCTGCCCAGACGCCTTGACAACGCTCCCCAGGGCCGGAGGAAAAGAGGAAGCTGCCAGGAGGAGGATGGAGCTTCGGAGCTACACGTGTCTGGGACGGGTTTGGACGTGGATGCTCTAAGGGACATAGAGGCCCAGAGTGGAGGAATCTGTGGGGGCCACTCACTGGACACAGCCCTTTACAGTTTTCAAAGTGAGGGGGTCCAAGGCTCTTGCCCCTGTGCTGGCCCATCTCCCACCCCTTGCACATGGTCCCTCCCCTTCAGCCCCCGAGGACGTTGCTTCAGGACCTCAGCCCCACTCCTGCCACCCCACCCTGTGCCTCCAAGCACCCCTTCCAGCCTCCCCAACCTCCCCTCCCCACCAGTCTCTCTGTACACTTTCACTTCCCCTTCACGGCCCCCCACAGCCCTCCCCACGGCCACCAGCCACCGTCCCAACCACTCTTGCCTTGACCCTCCCTTCACGGCCCCCCACAGCCCTCCCCACGGCCACCAGCCACCGTCCACCGTCACAACCACTCTTGCCTTGACCCTCCACCCTCAGCCAGCACCCCCTCACCTCTCCCTGGGACCCCTACTCTGCCCCTCAACCTTGGCTTCAGGCTCCCCAGCCCTGTGTGGCCAGCCCAGGCATCTCTCCCCAGCCTCAGATATCCACATCCCCCCGACAGGCCGGAGGCTCCACAGACCCCCCCAAACTCCAAATAGCCCTTCCTGCATCCCCAGCTCCGTGCCCAGCCAGAGGCCCGAGTCAACATGAACGCTCTTCTCCCACCCCCACCTCTGGCCCGAAAGCCCACCTCCCAGCCCTGCTGCAACTGAACCTCTCACCCATCTATCTCCTCACCACCACTGCCTAGTTCCAAGCAGGGGGCCCGGGCCACTGCCCGTGCCACCACATGGACCACCTGCCTCCATACCCTACCAGGCAATCTGCAGGATTTTCTCTGACATCAGGCTATGTCACTTACCTGCTTACAACCTTCCATGAGTGGTCCCCTCGGCTCCCACCCACAGACCCCCCAAACTCCAAATAGCCCTTCCTGCATCCCCAGCTCCGTGCCCAGCCAGAGGCCCAAGTCAACATGAACGCTCTTCTCCCACCCCCACCTCTGGCCCGAAAGCCCACCTCCCAGCCCTGCTGCAACTGAACCTCTCACCCATCTATCTCCTCACCACCACTGCCTAGTTCCAAGCAGGGGGCCCGGGCCACTGCCCGTGCCACCACATGGACCACCTGCCTCCATACCCTACCAGGCAATCTGCAGGATTTTCTCTGACATCAGGCTATGTCACTTACCTGCTTACAACCTTCCATGAGTGGTCCCCTCGGCTCCCAAGACAAAGCCTGAGCCCCTTAATACAGCTGGCAGGTCCTGGACATCTGGCCCTAGCCACCCTCTGAAGCCTTATCAGCTGCCACTGGAACTGCCTGGAGCTCCCTCACCCACCTTGAGATGTCCCCCCTCCAGGCCTTGGGGAATGTTGTACCTAGTGCCCGAATGCCTTTCCCAACGTGCTATTGTTTGGGCCTCAGCTCAATGTCACCTCCTCCAGGAAGCCTTCCGGGACTCTGCCCTCCACTCCCACACCAGCAGGTGCCTTCTCTGAATCTTCCCCAGCATCACACACCCACACTGTATTGGGTCTCTCTGCTACACCACAGGCCTGTGCTCCCACCCAACCAGCCCTGGCACAACCTGAGCACAGAGCTGGGGAGCCTCATTCCATCCTCACTGCCATCTGGAGAAGGACCTGATGCTTGGAGAGAGGGATAACTTAGCTAAAGGGCCTGGCTGGGGTCAAACTTGGGTCTACATTTTTGGCAGCTCTGTGCCTGGCATCTAGTAGGACCTTAAGCAGCTTTGCTGACGGTCCCTGATGCTTGTGAGACATGAGTTATACCCTCTTTTTCTGCTGAGTGTGCTAAAGGAGGGGTAGGAGCTGCCCAGGGGTGGAGGAGCACCCCCGGGCCAGGGACAGCCATAGCAAAGCCATGAGAGTGGCCTCAGCCCTCCCCCCTCCTGGTAACCTAAGCCCCTCCATCCTGCTGGCACCTGCCACTTCCTTGGTCCAAAATAACTTGGGTTGTGAGGAGGCTTCACAGGGGTCCAAGACGGAGTTGGGTTACCGGCTCAGCACCAGGCCTTATAAGGCCTCTGGTTCAGGGCCCCAGACACTCCTAATATGACTGGGTGGTCTGCTAAGAGGCCTGGGGAGCTTAGGCCCAGAGGGACAGTGACAACCCCAATCACAAGGCAAGACCAGGGGAGGGCCCAGATCTCCCAGCTCCCGACCCAAAAGCAGCCTTCCCAGTTTTTGGCAACTGACTAGGGTTCAAACCCCAATTCCATCACTCAGCTGTGTGACCTTGGGCAGCCAGTGTCCCTCCCTGGGCCTGTCCCACTGCTGCTGAAGAGTACTGGGTGGGTAGCTGAGAAGTGCTACAAAAGGCCCCAGGTGCCAGCCCCAAGACTCTCACAGAGCCCCAGCCCCAGCCCAGGCAGGAGACTGGGACAGGGACGGAGCATCCAGAAGGCTTCCGGTCCCCCTAATACTCGACTTGACATGACAGGGAGCCCCTCCATGCACACAGGCTGCTCCTGTCCAAGTCCTCTGGGGCAGGGAGCCAGGCAACAGTCCCCCCTCCCTGGGCCCCAGCGGGGACGTGCCAAGGGCAGGGACCTGGAGCCCCAGGAGTGTCGGCGGGAAAAAGGGAGAGTGACCAGGAGGCTGGGAGGGGCTGCACCACACACACACACACACACACACACACACACACGCACACGCAGAGGGATCCACAAAGGCAGACGCAGTGTGCACAAATACCCAGAGCCTGGGGAACACAGACACACAAATACACACAGATAACCACAGGTACAAACACACAAAACCCAAGGAGAGCCTGACACAAACACGCCCGGCCGGGCCTCCCAGGGGACGCTTCCCACTTCCCCACTCCCTGCAGAGACCCTCACAGACACACTTGGACACACACTGACCTGGGGGAGGATGTGGGTGGGCGCCGGGGCCAGTGCGTGCCCTGCCGGTCCTCGCCACCGGCCGCCCCACAAAAGCGACTATTTATAAGGCTGTCAGCGCACAGCATGCCGGGAGCCAGTGCTGGGAGACGGCAGGGGAGGAGGGAGGGAGCGCGGACCAGGAAAGGAGGAGGGACTGGACTGAGCAGAGCCCTGATGGGAAGCCGGCGCAAGACTGGCACCCCCACTGTGCACCCCCAGGTTTGCCAGTGGTTTTCCTTTCCTCTGTTACCTCCACTCTGCCCACATCACCCTAGGAGGATAAGGCCAAGCTTCCCATATGACGGCTGGGGAAACTGAGGCCCAGAGGGGAGAGATTCTTTGCACAAGATCCTACAGTACATTGTGGCAGAGAGTGGCCAGACCAGGGAGGGATGGGGTCCAAGGCATGGACTCTGGGGCTTTGCTGGCCACAGTCCCCCGGCCCTTCCTCAGACCCTACCCAGAGGCCCTGGCCCAGGATCTACCTGGGACAGCTCCTACCCTGTTGGGAGGGACCCTGCATGCTCCTCTGCTACTGAAACTCCCCAGGACCCCAAAGACCACCCAAGTACCCAACTCCAGGCTGGTGGTTGAGTAGAAGATTATAAATACCAGCCCTGCCGCCATGGAGCTGCCAGGCAGCTCCCAATGAGTGCACGCTAGGGTGTGGGACGTTCCTAACACTCTGAGTACCCAGATGGGGGCCTGACAATCCTACAAAAAGAATAGCTTATGCCCATTAATGAGTACTCACTGTGTGCCAGGCACTAGGCGGAGCAGCGGATTCCAACCGTGTCTGTGAATCCTTAAACACAGAGGAGGAATGTGAGGCTGGCGCATAAAATAGCTTGCCTGAGGTTCCTTGGAAGAAAGCGATGTGTTTATCCAGCAGTTTGCAGGGAGGCTGACACATTGTATTAGGTGCTCAATAATGTAGCAGGGTGAGGACAGGAGTCCAGGACCATCCAGCTTCAGAACTCATGCACTTGACCAACAGACCACATCACAACCCTGAAGTCACAAGCCCCAGACAGTTGGGTGGATTGAATTTGGAATTTGTCTTGTAGGCACTAGGGAACCATGGAAGGTGAGCAAGAGAGTGAGATTACCAGGAGAGTGAGACCGCCTCAGGTGGTAGTAGTGCCTTAGCAACACCAGCAGCCAGGATGCCAGGAGGCCTGGGTCTGGTCCCAGCTTGCCACCTGTGAGGTCAGACAAATCCTTCCTTCTTGGGACCCTAGTTCCCCCATCTGTAGGAGGGGAGGGACGGTAGGTCAGAGGTTCAGCATTAGAAGCTGTTTGAAAGGCCCTCTCAAAAATATCATGGGTGTGCACCCTTCTACTTTTAGAAATCCATTTCAAGGAAACACATGTGGGCACAAAATTCTTACAGGAAGATTTTCTAGTGCCAGCAGGGGCCAACTTGGATGGTGGTACAAGCACGATGGATAGGAAACTGGTGACTCTGCTGCTGGGTCTGTGTGAGATAAAAAAAAAAAAAAAAAGTTCTTTGTGGCTGGTGGAGCAAGAGGTCCCAGACACGCATAGCATTGGGGAGAAATAAGCAAAAAGCCCAATTGCACCGGTCTGATCCCACTTGCATAAAAACACCTCTAAACATGCAGGTGCAGGTGTGTGCATGTGCGTGCATGCGTGTGAAATCTATTCCTTTTTTTTCTTTTTGCATTTTAGCTCTGCAAAGTTAAAGTAATGTCTTACAATCAAGTTGATAACATCTTAGAGCTGATGAAGGAGGAACCAGGAGGGCAGGCCCCCTGGCTGGGAGTGAGACGTCACTCCTTACTTGAAGCCTTCCCCAAGCTTTTCTGCTTTTACATAAGACATGCATCCACTACTCCATGTATAAAACAATTTTGACATGGATAAGACTTGAGGACATTATGGTAAATGAAATAAGTCAGTTACAGAAACACAAATACTGTATGATTCCATGTATGAGGTACCTAAAGTCTGCAAACTCATGGAAACAGAAAGCAGAACGGTGGCTGCCAGGGACTGGGGGGAGGAGGAAAAAGGGAGTTGCCTATTGGGTAGAGGGTTTCAGACCTGCAAGACGAAAACTTTCTGGAGATCTGTTGCACAACAGTGTGAAAATGGTTAAGATGATAAATTTGATGTTTGTGGGGTTTTTTAACCACATTTCTAAAATAAAATAAATAATTTTTTTTAATAAAAAAATTTTAAGTACCCGTTTTAATTATTTTATTTGCACGTGACCTATGTATTTTCTACCAATGCTGGGATGTTAAAATTTCAGGATTTTATTTTCCAGCAGTAACCTAAAGAAAGAAAAAAAAGGGAGAGAGGGAGGGAGGGTTGGAGGGAGGAAGGGAAGGAAGGACAAAGGATGGAGGGAAGGAAGAAAAGAGGGAAGGAGGAAGGGAGGGAGGGAGGGAAAGGAAAAATTGCATGGAGGAAAAATCGGGAAGGTTATACTCTAGACTGTGTTAACAAGGAGTAGGACCGAGTGACGCCCTCGCTTTCTACCCTATATCATTTGTATGATTTAAGTTATAACAAAAAATACCGAAAAACATAAACATATAAAAATGAAACCAATTTTTAAAAAAACTTAAGAAACAATATTTTGGCTAAATTATAAGACTTGAAAATGAGCCAGCATGGGAGGGTAATTCTGGGGCTGCCTCACTCAGAGGTTTGCAGCTGGATCCACGGGTCAGCATGCAGGGAGGTCAGGGCTGGGAGCTCCGGGCTGCCCCAAGTGGGCCTGCTGGTGAGGCTGGTGGAGCTGCTGAGCATCCGAAGGAAACAGCTGGATGACAGGAAACAGCTGCCACTCCTTGGGTTTGCAGCTGGTGGGAGGCTCAGTGGGAGATCCCCCACCCCCAGGAGGTAGGCAGTGCCCTCCCCAGAGAGATGAGGAAGTCCTGAGGTATCACTGGGGAACTGGGAGAGGGGTACAGAGGCACGCGTAGGTGCAGGAGGGCCTTGAATGCCGACTGAGGAGGTGTTTCCAGAGCAAAGAGGCCCAGGAAGAGGTGGGGAGCAGACCAGTCTCTGTTGGGTCCCACCTGAGGGAGTTTGAGGGGTTGGGGACTAGGCCCCGTGCTCCTGCCCTCAGCATCAGCCACCAGAGTCCCACTTCCTGATGTTAAACTGAACTTCCCCATGGTCTCCCCCCAGCAACCTGCCCCCTCTGGATGCCCTCCTACCTGCCTCCCCTTCATGCCCACCAGCAGGCAGGCAGAAGAGCCACGCCATTCTGGGATAAAGTCTACCTGGGCCCACATTCCCAGAAGCCTTTGCACAGGGTGGGAAATGTGCCCTATCCTCATATCCCCCTTCCCAGGCAGGGCTTTAGGCTCCCCTTGTGATGACTCTGCCAGGAGGCCCTTCCCCTCCAGAACACCTCCCACCCGCCATTGCTGCATCTGGCTGGCCCCGCAGCCTCCTGCCCATCCTGCAGCTGTCCCGCTTGACTTCTCTGAGCAAGAAAGATCAAGGCTTTCCCACCCTCTGGCTACATGCATGGCCTTTTGCCCTCTGGCCTCAATGTTCCCTCCAGCTGTGGCCTCAGAGCTGTGTTGCAGCCTCCTGCCCATCCTGCAGCTGTCCCGCTTGACTTCTCTGAGCAAGAAAGATCAAGGCTTTCCCACCCTCTGGCTGCATGCATGGCCTTTTGCCCTCTGGCCTCAATGTTCCCTCCAGCTGTGGCCTCAGAGCTGTGTCCCCCCACCCCACCCCAGCAGGCTGTGGGTGTCAACACCAGGCTTTCATTCAGGTCCCCCTGCCCTATTAGTTGTACCTAACGCAGTGCATGGAACGCGGCTGCTGACTGATGGCATGAATTAAGAGACAAGTGCAAGGTGCCATCCTTGCCTCCCAGCCCCACTGGCCACTATCCCACTGGCCCAGTGCCCAGGGAACACTTGCTTTCCCATCCCCGTCTCCCCTGGGAGACCCTGGCAGGCCGCTTGCCCTTGTCTCACACAGTCACCCTTTGTTAGGCCTTGCTCCCAAGGGCACCTTATCTGCCCAAACAGGTTGTAATCTCCGAGTCACAGACCCCTGCTTCCTGCCAACCTGGAATAAACAGCCCTCATACTGAGAGGCTAGCAGCAAAGGCAGTGCACCTCTCCCCACAGCCTGCTGGGGCTGTAGCCCCCCAGACCCTCCTGCTGGGCCAGGCAGGGAATTTGGGTTCCCTGCCCTTCAGGGCCCCAAGCCCTAGAGCCGACCCCTCCCCCAGGCCTGCCACCCTACCCCTGGCTCCTGCTCATCCTCTCTGGCCTTCTCCCACCAGCTTCTCTGCAGGTGCTTTCTGTGATGGGATGTCTTTCCCCTGCACCCCCACACCCCTCCTGTTCTCCCTGCCAGGAACTCCCCCAACTTCTGCAGGAATCCTTCCCAGAGTTCGTCATGGGGCCCCTCTCCTCCCTAGAACCTGGGCTCTTTGGGGGAGTTCCCTTGAGGGAACTGGAGCTCTCAGAGGTGAAGTGACTTGTCCAAGGTCACACAGGTGGGGCGAGGTAGGGGCAGGAAGAGCCAGGGGGGCTTGACTGTGCAACCCCCAACCCCAGAACTGGCAGGTCTCGGCCCAAGCTGCAAAATGCATGACTCACTGGCCAGCTGCAAAAGCCCAGTGCTGCCGGCTTCTGTGAGCCCAGAGGGCGCGGGCTCGGACCTGAGGACGCCCGCAGTGCGCAGCCACAGAGGGCCGAGCTCCAACCAGGAAACACAGGACATGAGGCCAGAGCTTAGGTGTGTTTATTCCTGTACAAATCATTACAAAACCAAGTCTGGAGCGTCACCGCCCCACCCCCCATCAACCCAATGTGCAATGGCTCGCTGCTGGCCTCCTCCACCCGACCCCTCCCCCTCCACAGCCTCCTCCGGAAGCCCTTCCCTCCAGGCTCCCAACACACCCCACTGAGGCCCGGCTTTAATAAAGTGCCTGATGTAGAGTGAAGGGACAGAACCCAGGCCACACGGCTCCGGGAGCGCCCCAGAAGCCCCCAGCGGCTCCAGACAAAATGACTGCATAAAACCCCAGTGTGGCAGGGGCACCCCCCTTCCTTGGCCTTGAAGTCCCCTCTAACAGGTGGAAAACCTCACTGCTGGGTAGTAGAAAAAGAAGCCTGGCCCTTTAAGAGCCAAGCTAATGGCAGCTAGGATGAGGGGCTGAGAAAATAGCTGTCTGTCCCACTCCTGTCAGAGTCCCCCAACTCTGGGGGCATTCACACAGAAATACCCTAGTTTTCCAGAAAGAGGTGGGGGAGGGCACCCCAGACCCCCGAGGGAGCTGAGCCTCCCAGCACAGAATAGTGGCTGGGGGGATCCAGTCTTAGGGAGAACAGAGCCAAGGGTGGTCAGTGGGGGAGGTGGGAAAAGATCGAAGACACCACATTAAAACCTGACCTGGGCAGAAGAGTGCCCAGAGAGGGGGAGGGGTTTGTTCAAAGTCACTCAAGGCAGGGGCCAAGACCTGGATGCCAGCCTCCCACCTCTGGGACACCCCCACAACCCCCACAACTTCCACAACCCCACACATTCTCCTGCTGCCCTCTGCACAGCTCCTATCGATACAATCTCGCTTTCTGATGCTGGGAATTGAGGGAGCTACACAGAGTTCCCACCTTCCTGGGACAGGACCCCACTGTCCCAGCCAAGTAGGGAATAATTTGGGGTCCATTCCTGGGGTTCTGAACCAAGGCCTCATGGGAAAGGACATGTCCTTAGCCTCAGATTGACTCAGAAATACCCCTATACCCTGATTGACTATGCTCAGACCCTGACACTGCTGATTAACCACATAGAATCCCAAATCCCTGATTGGCTGACAGATGCCCCCAGGCCCTGATGGGCTGGAGAATACACCCTCATCAAGGCCCTGATTGGCTGGGAGACATGCCAGCCAGCCTTGACTGGCCAGAAGATGGCCCATGGTCGAGTGGCTGGGCAGAGAGCCACTTCTGCGTCCCTCCTGAGGTCCCACAGGCAGGATGGCCTAGGTCCAAGAGGGGTGGGAGAAGGTGATGCCATACAGCTGGGCCCAGGACGAGAAGACCCTCTTCTCAGTGATGAAGCGGTGGTGGTTGCCCTTGTGGCTGTGCTCGTTCTGGATGTAGGTGGCACACTCATCTGGCCCCTTCGGCTCATAGTAGTGGTAGGGCATGCGCTGCAGGTGGGGCCGCTGACTGGGTCAGAGCAGATGGGGTCGTCAGGGCAGGTGGGCACTGGCAGGGTCCTTGCTCCTTCAGCCCCTCACCTGCTATAGGATCTCAATGGGGGGAATCCCTTCCCATCCCTGGGCCTCAGTTTCCCCATATGTAAATTGGGCGTAGAGTGAACTAGATTTGTAACCTTGACTTTTTTTGTTAATGTAGTGGAACCTTTTCTTTTCTCCAATAGGGAAGCAGTGAAGGGTAGTGGTAAGGGCTGTGGGCTCTGGAGCCTGACCCCACCTCCTACTGTTTATGGGACCTTAGGCCACTCACAAAACATCCTGCTCAGTTTTTCTCATTTATGAAATGGGGAGAATGACAGTACCTATCCCTCAGGGTCACTGTGAGGAGTAATGAGACAGTAAATGTAGCCATGCTTGGTCCAAGGTCACCACTCAGTAAAGTATAGCTGTCACCTGAGGGCTTTTCATATAATTATAACAATTGTTAATGAACAAACTCTGGCTGAGGTTGGGGTGGAGGCCCCTGCAGTAGCTCCAAGGAGCCTAGATCTCTGCTGAGCAGTTTGAATCCCACAATAAAGGCCCTGGAAATTACCCCAGCTAAGGTTTCCAGGCCCCCCAGCTCCATCCCATGGCCAGTGGCTGGACATTGTCCAGGGAGGGCACTGGCTAGGAGTGCTCACCTGCAGTGGCCGGGGGGGACCATGCCATAGACGTGCACGTGGTCACACAACTCCACCGCAGTCACCATGGTAAACCAGCCTGTGCTCAGCCACGAATGGGACTTTTCCCTGGAGGCAGAGAGCAGTCATGGTGAAGGGGCATGCAGACAGGGGTGGGAGCAGGCAGGGAGGAATGGTCACCCCACAGGAGTTTCCAGGAACTCCTCACACCCACCCACTGGGGCCCCACCCCCACTTCAGTTACCCCCTAGTCCAGCCCCACTGTGAGAGCATGGCATGCTCATAGAAGGTTTGTCCTAGCAGAGATGAGGGGTGTGCAGTGAGCTCCCTTGAGGGAAAGAGTGGGAACAGGGCATGCTGAGAATAAACTCCTGGGGAGACTGGCCACAGCTGGGCAAATCGGGAGTGACCATGACCACAGAGCATGCTAAAAGCAGCTGTGCCCACAGTAGGAACAAACTCCTACAGAAAGACTAATCAGAGAAGGTCATGCTGGAGTGACTGCAGTTCACAGCAAGGCATGGAAGAGTAGCCAAGACCCTAGAGCTGTGCTTCCACTGCGTCGGCCACTAGCCACGTGTGGTTACTGAGCCCTCGACATGTGGTTGACATGTGCTGTAAGTGCAAATACACACTAGATTTCTTAGATGATATGAAAAATGTAGAATATGCCACTGATAATTTTTCGATATTGATTACATGTTGAACTGAAAATGTTTTGCATATACTTGGTGGACGGTGATTCTTTGAAAAGATTAAAAAACATATATATACCCCTAGCAAGACTGACAAAGAAAAAAAGAGAGAATACACAAATTACCAAGATCAGGAATAAAAGAGGGGAAATCACCATAGGCCCTGCAGACATTAAAAGAATAATAAGAAGGTTCCACAAACAACTATATACATAAATTTGACAACTTAGATGAAATGGACCAATTTCTTAAAACCCACAAACTACCAAAATTCATCCAAGATGAAACAGATAACCTGAACATCCTGTTAAATCACCATAGGCCCTGCAGACATTAAAAGAATAATAAGAAGGTTCCACAAACAACTACATACATAAATTTGACAACTTAGATGAAATGGACCAATCTCTTAAAACCCACAAACTACCAAAATTCATCCAAGATGAAACAGATAACCTGAACATCCTGTAACTATTAAAGAAATTGAATTCATAGTTAAAAATCTTCTGAAAAAGAACTCTTCATGTCCAGATAGTTTCACTGGCAAATTCCACCAAACATTTAAAGAGAAATAACACCAATTCTACACAATCTCTTCAAGGAAATACAATAGGGAACATTTCTCAATTCACTTTCTGAGGCCAGCATGACCCTGATACCAAAACCAGGCAAAGGGGCCGGCCCGTGGCTCACTCGGGAGAGTGCGGTGCTGATAACACCAAGGCCACGGGTTCGGATCCCATATAGGGATGGCCGGTTGGCTCACTGGCTGGGCGTGGTGCTGACAACACCAAGCCAAGGGTTAAGATCCCCTTACCGGTCATCTTTAAAAAAAAAACCAGGCAAAGACAGTACAACCAAAACTACAGACCAATATCTCTCATGAACAGAGACACATAAAAATCTTAACAAAATATCAGCAAATCATATCCAGCAATATATAAACATACACCCAAACCAAGTGGGGTTTATTCCAGAAATGCAAGGCTGAATCAATATTCAAAAATCAGTCAATATAACCCACCATATTAATAGTCTTAAGAAAAACCACATGATTATATCAATTGCTGCAGAAAAACATTTGATATAATTCAACATCTGTTTGGATCCCCATACTGACCAGCCACAGGAAAAAAAAAAAAAAGAAAATCAATACCTGGTAATAAAAATTCTCAGCAAACTACTAAGAGAAGGGAACTTTCTCACCCTGATAAGAGGAAGCTACAAAAAAATCAACAGAGTGCATCATATTCAATGACAAAAGACAAAGACCAAGAAAGTCTTAGTTTTCTCACCTAAGACTAGGATTAAGGCAAGGAAGCCCATTCTCACCACTTCCAACATTGTACTGAAAATTGTCACCAGTGCAATAAGGCAAGAAAAAGAATTAAGACACATACAGATTGGAAAGAAGAAAGAAAATTGTCCTTATCTGCATACAACATGATTACCTGCATAGGAAGTCCCTAAGAATCTACAAAAATCTTCTAGAACCAATAAGTGACTTTAGCAGGGTTATAGAATACAAGGTCAATGCACAAAGATCAATCATATTTCTACATACTAGCAATGAACGACTGGGAAACAAAAAAATTTTGTTAATACTATTTGTAAGAGCTCCAAAAATTTTTAAATATTTAGGTATAAATCTAACAAAATATGTACAGGAGCTATATGTTGAACATATTGGTTAAATAAAATATATTAAAGTTAACTGCATCTGTTTCTTTTTATACTTTTTAGTGTGGCTACTATAAACATTTTAATTACATACGTGGCTCGCATTATATTTATATTGAACAATACTAGCCTAGCTTTTCTAGGCAAATTAGTCAGAGCAGGGCATGCTGGGAATGATGTAGCCTTAGAATAGAGTATGCTGGGAGCAACTGTGTGCTTAAAGCAAGGCATGCTGGGAATAGTCGAGACTTCACATTAGCTCTGCTATGGGGAGCTCTCCTAGAAAAATGCTAACGACAGTGTGACCTTAGAGCAGAGCATGCTGGGAGCCCTTGTTCCCTCAAAGCACAATGCATACCAGGAAGAAGCCCTCCTGGGGAGATGAGGCCATGCAGAGCAAGTTGGAATGACCCCTGTTAACAGCTGGACATGATGAGAACCTTCCTAGGAAACCTGACCAGAGGGCAGCAAGCAGCTACCACACCCTCAGAGCAGTGCATGCTGGGAGCAACAGGCCCTCTGGGCGGAGCATGTTGAGGGAGAGCACGGGACTGGCCAGAGGGGGCAGGTGGGTAGCTGGTACCTGTCCTTGCCCGTCTCACCCCGGAAGAGGTCGTCAAATTGGCGCATGCGGGTGGGAGAGAGGGCATAGGCCTCCATGTTGGGGAACACCAGGCCTGCCCGTTGGATGACACGCACAAGGCTGCCCTGGGGCTTTTGCATCTTGCTTGGGGGGCCCCAAAAGATGAACACAGTTTCGGGGGTTCGGTTGACAAACTCCTGGGGCCTCCGCAGCACACGGAATACACTGGAATGGGCCACCACACGGAAGGTGGTCTTGTTGCCCACATCTGCTGAGTAGCCCGTGGTGGGCGCATCGTTCATGCGGATCGTGCACTCGGCCCGCTCGATCTCAGGGCCCAGCTTGGTGCCCAGCAGGTGGCTGGAGCTGGTGACAATCACACACTGGTGGCACCGGGAGGGCAGCGTCTGGAGGGCAAGGAAAGTCAACACTATCATGGCCACTCTGTGCCAGGCCCTGTGCTCCATACATCCAGGCTTCCAGGAGCGAGGAATTATTATGTCCATTTTAAAGACAGGGAAACTGAAGCCCATTCATTCAACATGCACCAAATATTTATAGCAAGCTGGCTGATGGCCAAGTACTGGGGACAGAGCAATGAGCAAAAGAGACCCAGCTCCCACCCTCAAAAAGCTTACAGATGGGGAGACAGAGAATGACCATAAGTAATACATGCTAGGAAAAAAATAAAACAGGGACAGGTGATTAAGAGTGATGGGAGCAAAGGCTCTTTAGAAAGGTCATCCGGGGAAGCCTCTCTGAGTTGAGACCTGAAGGATGAGAAGGAGCCACCAAGGGAAAAGCATTCAAGGCAGGAGGAACAGCAAGCACAGAGACTCTGCGGTGGGAATCAAGGTGGAGTGTTGAGGACCAGGAGAAGGCCACTCAGTTGGGGCACAGTTAACAAGCAGGAGAACAGTGGGCCACACAGCAGAAAAGTGCAGGGCCAGGATCTGAATCCAGGTCTATGTGACCACAGATCCCCAGCCTCGGCCTCAGCTCCCCAAAGAGGACATCTCCCTGAACGCACCCATGACATTTCCACACCACCCACAAACAAGATACCTCCTTGTTATTAAGGAAGGGTGTGAAAGCCACTCTGGGCATCTGTGTCCCGCTGGGTGAAATGAACAGGCTGGAATCACATGTTCTTTGGAGTCTATTTTCTGCTGATGGAATTTCTATTAGTTCTTCAAGGCTAAGCTCAAATGTCACCTCCCCCAGGCAGCCTTCCCTGAGCCCTTACCCTAAGATCCAGCAACATGTCCCATGTACCTCAGCTAAGGGTTTTCCCAACTTCCCTGAGCTCTAATTTTCTGGCTTCCTTTATTAGGCTGGAAGCAGCTACAAGCCAGGCTCTGCCTCCTTCCCCTCCACATCATCCA
This sequence comes from Galeopterus variegatus, assembly GCF_000696425.1. Classification (NCBI taxonomy): domain Eukaryota; kingdom Metazoa; phylum Chordata; class Mammalia; order Dermoptera; family Cynocephalidae; genus Galeopterus; species Galeopterus variegatus. The sequence continues at coordinate 405,692 of NW_007726749.1, forward strand.
TACTCAAACTGCCCCACTTGTTCCCTGGTCTACCGTTTTATTCCTTTTTCAAGGGTTCTTAGGGTAGAGAAAGACTCAGGTCCTTCTGTCTCTAAACACCTGCTGATGGGCCCTTTCCCAGTGAGGGTGTGTACTGAGCCCAGGGCTTTACACTGTGTATGCAAAGGCACTAAAGAAAATTTAGGGGGCCAGCCCATGGCTCACTTGGGAGAGTGTGGTGCTGATAACACCAAGGCCACGGGTTCGGGTCCCTATATAGGGATGGCCGGTTTGCTCACTGGGTGAGCATGGTGCTGACAACACCAAGTCAAGGGTTAAGATCCCCTTACTGGTCATCTTTAAAAAAAAAAAAAAAGAGTCAGTGACGGAGGAGAGAGAGGTACTATGGTGAACCTCAGAAATACAACATGAGGGCCGAGCCCATGGCGCACTCCGGAGAGTGCAGCGCTGGGAGTGCAGCAGCGCTCCCGCCACGGGTTCGGATCCTATATAGGGATGACCGGTGTCCTATATAGGGATGACTGGTGCGCTCACAGCGTTCACTGGCTGAGCGCGGTGCGGCCGGTCTCAAAAAGGACAAAAAAAAAAAAAAGAAAAGAAATACAACATGAATTTCATGGCTACCCAAGGCAAATAGAAGTCACCAGAAATAACTTTTGGCTTCTCTATGCAGCTGCAACTCAGCGTGGGTTGGGAAAGTATCCTGTCCCCTCCACCTGCTGTGTGGCCTTGAATTAGTGACTTCACTTCTCTGAGCCCTGGCTACCCCATCTCCTCAAGGGAAATAATAATGCTGACCTCACACACAGATCTGTCTGAGGCCTACTGAGGGTCCCAGTGGCTGGCCACAGCAGGCACTTGACAAAGGGCAGCCGTTATTATTCCTGCTTTTGTGTTGTCACGTACCCCAGTGTCCTGCTCCCTATCCCCAGCGGAGACAGAGATCAGTGAAAACCAGAGACATGTTTCCAAAGGAATTCTGACTCAGAAGACAATAGGATATTAGCACTGAGGGTGGGACCTTGGAGAGGAGAGAGGCAGGGCACTTATCTAAGGTCACACAGCAAACAAGGGGCTGAAGTCACTGGAGGTCAGGGCCTTGACTTTTGGGGTCCACCCTTTCCTCTAGGATGGATGGGGGTGGTGGAGAGGAGAGGTGGAGGAAGAGAGAGCAGTGATGGTGGGCAGTGGAGAGGATCAGCTACCAGGCAGCTCCCAAGGAGCTCCCCAAAGTGGTCGCTCTACCTTGTTGCCGAGAATGGGGATGTAGCCATCAGTGATGCCCCACTTCTTGAGGTTGACGGGCCGGTGGATGTGCCCCCGCAGGGAGCCGTAGTGGAAGACTTCATTGGCACTGTTGGAGCTGTAGAGGATGAGGATGGTGATGAGGGCAAAGAGGATCACGAACACTGCTGACCGCTGCTCCTGGAGAGAGGAGAGGCCAGTGAGGGCCAGCCACCCTGCAGGCTCGGTGCCCACCTCCTTGCCACCCACCATGCCTAGCCACTCTTGCTCTTCATTTCAGACATGTTCAGACACTACCTCCTCCAGGAAGGCCTCCTCCAAGCCTCTGGACTCTCCTTATCACAGCACTAATCACATTGCATTCAAATTGCCATCCCCCACAATTAGACCATGATCTCTGAGGGCTGGGACTGGGTTGGCCTCGCACCCACTGTATTCTAAATCCCAGAGCAGGCCCTGGAACACAGAAGGTTCTCAGGGAGGATTTGCTGGACTAAATTGGATGTGAGCGTCAGTATTCCCTCCAGCTGCAGCTAAGAGGATGCCTGGAGATAGGTGAGACATCTGAGTGACAGAGTCCAGGTCTTTCCCAAACAGTAACTCTCTGTAAGTTATCAATAACTTGGAGCCTCTCAGCTCCAAGTTCATCCTTGTTGCTTGCTCTGTGAAAATGGATCTGGGCCCTTTAAATATTTTTCCTTGCCAGCTGGCTGCATATTAAGCTTAGAAAGTAGAGGGAGCTGGAGGGACTTTGCAGGAGGAGAGGCATTTGCTTCTTGGCTCTGGTGGGTTTGCTAGGGAGGCTCTTGCAGTGCACATGGCTTCTCCAGCACAGGAATCTTCTCCAGTGCCCAGAGACCAGCAGCACTCGGCAGCTTCCTCAAGCACCTGCCTTCAGGCTCACTGTGATCCCAGCTTCTCCAAAGTCCAGCTTCTGCAGTGCACTCAACTGCTTGCTGCACCCAGAAGCCAGCAGCTTCCTCTGCCTGGAGCAGTTTTTGTATTGAAGCCATCCAGTGGGTCACCATACCCTCTCCAAGCAAGGCCTGGTTCTCAACCCTTGGTGGGGGACTGGGGTGCCCCTTACATCTGCTATTCTTATATTCCTTTGAGTTCCAATCCCTCATTACTCTAATGCCCGATTATAGTTGATAATTCTTTGCATTAAACTTTCCCTATTCAAACTACTCTGTGGTTCCTCTCTCCCCAATAGACCTTAACTAACATCACCCTACCCCATCCCCAAACTTCGGGCTCGGGGTGCCCCTTACATCTGCTATTCTTATATTCCTTTGAGTTCCAATCCCTCATTACTCTAATGCTCGATTATAGTTGATAATTCTTTGCATTAAACTTTCCCTATTCAAACTACTCTGTGCTTCCTCTCTCCCCAATAGACCTTAACTAACATCACCCTACCCCATCCCCAAACTTCGGGCTCTGCCAAGGCTGCAGTGACTCCTAGAGCCAGGCACATAGTAGATGCTCAGGAAAGCAGGAATGAATGAATGCATCGATATGGGGAATCCTGCCATGCCCAGGGTGATGCTCTGACCAGTGTCCCCTCCCCCAGCCTCTGGGCCACCTCCACCTTCCCACCCCCATCTCCTGCACAGCACACCACAGTCACCTTCTCAGCTAGTCCTTTACCACAGATAGGGCAGTCAAAACTAAGAAGACAGAGATGACCCTGGGCCCAGAGAGAGGCAGGAGCTTGCACAAGGCCACTCAGCACATCAGTGGCTGAAGCAGGGCTCAAACCCGGGCCTCCCAGGCATCAGCGACTCCTTGGTGGGGAAGAGAGACTCATGGTGGACTGGGTCTGTGGCAGGTCCAAAGGAGCCCATGTCACAGAGGGAAGGAAGAGGCTCCAATGAGGATGAGAAATGAAGAGGGACTTACTTTGTTGCTACTCATCTCTCTCCGGTGTCTGCTGAGGGGTAGGAGCCGGCGTCCTACAGGCGGCCTGGGGGGTGGGGATATGGGGTCACACCTGCAAGCCACCAGAAAGGGTTATAGCCTGGGACCCCTCCCCTGGGTCCAGCTGGTCAAAGGCTGTACCCTCTCTACCCCCTGCCACCTCTCCTATGCACCCAGACCTTTAAGGCCATATCTGTTTTACAGATGGAGACCTTGAGGCCCAGAAAGGGCAGGAAACAGTCTGGTAGAGGCAGAACCCTGCCTCTCTCCCTGCCCACCCTCCTCCCTGAGCAGGGGCCTTCCCACACCCAGGAAGCTGGCAGGCCTAAAGCTGGCCCCCCTGCTGGGGGACCTGCCCCCTCCCAGCAAGAGCCCTACTCACACCCTGCTCTAAACCTGCCTGGAGTCCCGGTGGCCTCAGAGCAACACTTCGTGTAGGTCCCCAAAGCCTCTGCTCTAGCTGCCTTGGAGGTCATGCCCCTCTGCTTGGAACACCCTCCCTCCTGCATCCTCCTGACTCCCACTCATCCTGCAAGGCTGGGGTGGACCAGGAACTTCCCTGGTTCCTCACCTTCCTCCAGGCCAAGAACTCCCTGGGGACCCAGCCCACACTGTGCCTCCACAGACACAGAGGTGGCAGGTGCAGGAGTATTGCTGAGTGAATTAATTGATTAACAAGTAAGATTTGGGGGGTTAAGGGGCATAGACTCAATTTTGAGAGGCCCTGTTCTAGTTCTCGCTCTGCAGTTCCAGCCAAGGCTCAGACTCCTCATCTGTCAAACAGCTGTGATCACAGCCCCACTCCCAGAAGGTGGGTGGCGGGCCGCTGGGAGACAATGCAGCCTTGGGCAGCCTTCCTTCCTGCCCCAGCCCCAGAGGCCTCGGCCGGGCCGGCCGTGAGGGGACCAGCCTGGCTCTGCGCCTCACTCCCCAACTGCTCCCCATCCCACCTCCCCAGGACCCAGCTCCTCTCCAGACTTCAATTTCTCCATCTGTAAAGAGAATGAGCACTTGTGTGCAGCCTACTTTCAGCTTAGTGGGCTGGTCAGTTCCGTCCCCTCCTCCAGGGGCCTCTCAGCTCCTGCCACTATATCCGCCCCCTGACCTAGCAGCTGTTTACTCCTGCACCGCCACCAGGAAAAGCCAGAGAACCTCGGGCCAAACGCTGTCCACACAACACCGCTCCCGATTGGTTGGCTCCTGGCTCCGCCCACTACCCAACCCCGCCCCCTGCCCGCAGGAGCCCCCTCTTCCCACGCCGGGTTTCGGGTTTCTGCAGGGCCCGTCCCTCACCGCCAGCCACCGGGGCCCCGGACTCTCATCGGGCCCAGTCGCTGCGGTACAGATCAGGAAACTGAGGCTCATCATAAGGGAGGAGCGGCTTGTCCTTGGACTCGCAGGTCGTGAGGGTAAAAGACAGGAGTCCCGAACCCCAGCGTCGCCTCATCAGCCCTGACACCTTGGGCATCAAGGCGCTCACGGCTCCAGCCGCCTCCGTCTTACGCCCCTTCCTGCGGATGCCCATGCTCCACACACTTGAGCACTCCAGTTCCCAAGCCCACCCTCAACTTTCCCACCTTTGCCTGAGCAGTTCCCTCAGCCAGGACCACCGTCCCCATGGTCAGCCCCGTCACAATCCTGCTCTGAGAAGGCCATGGTCAGTACAGCATGTCAGGTGCCAGTGCGAATCCCGGTTCCACCACTTACTGGCTGGGGGGCCTCGAGCAAGCCATGTGACCTCTCTGAGCCTCAGTTTCCTCATCTGTGGAATGGGAATAATAAGAGGAGGTAACTCACAGGGTTGTTGGAAGGATTCAAGCAGATGTGGCAAGGGGCGCACAGGCCTTGAAAGTGCTCGGTCAGTGCCAGCAGCTGTGAGTCTAGTGGCTACTCATTGTTCAAGGCCCGCCTCTCCGCGAGTTTGCCCGTGAATCGCATCTCCTCCCCTGCCCCCAACCCAGCCGCTTTCCCTAATATCAAGGAACGTGTGCGGGAGCCGTGCTAAGCATCGCCCACTCACTGAATCCTCCTGGCAACGCTGCATGGTAGGAGCTCTTATTCCCCATTTCACAGATGAGGAGACTGAGGTTCAGGGAGGCAAAGCGCCTTGCAGAACCGCCCAGAGCCGGTTTGGGGAGCCTTGTTTACAGGAAGCAGCCCAGGGCTGAGCCTGACAGGGACTTCCAGGGGGATCCCCTTCCGCTGGACCGGGGCTGAGGCCACCGGGTGTGTGCGCCCAGCAGCTGGCCCGTTACCGGGGAGCAGGCCTGTTAGGGAGCGTCTCGCTCAGGCCAGGGTGGGGGCAGCCCAGAGCGCTGGCCCAGGAGCGTGGACTCAGTCCCAAGGCTGGACGTGCAAGAGGGCCGAACCGTGAGCCGAGTGTGTGTGGGGGGCACACCCTGCCTTCTGTTTCGGGGCTTTGCTTCTCCCAGTCTGGGGAACCCTCCCGCAGGGTCGGGACGCCCCCACGAGCCGCGTGGGAGGAGGGCTCCAGGGAGAAGGGGGAGGGGGTCCTAATCCCGAGATGATGAGGGGCGCGAGCCCGTGGGTCCACCTGGAGGGACTCACCTCTGCGCCCCCCTCCCGCCGACCCCCTCCCCAACTCCGCACTCCGGGCGTAGGGAGCCCCGACCCCAGCTGGGAGGAGGAGAGAGGCAGGACCGCGGCGGGGTCCCCGAGCTCTGACGGGGTAGTCAGCGGCAGGAGGCCCAGCGAACCCCACGACAGTCTTTGGGCACGAGGATTGGGATCTCGGGGCACGGTTACCAAGAGGGAGTGGGTCTAGGGGAGCCCCGGGGACCCCCGCATCGATGCCCATCCTCAGCGGTTG
>NW_007726749.1:413290-414496 GCF_000696425.1 Galeopterus variegatus
AACCCGGGGCCTTGGTGTTATCAGCACCGCACTCTCCTGAGTGAGCCACGGGCCAGCCCTAAGAACTGCATCTTGTATAATCACTTTGGAAAACAAAGTTGTGAAAATTTGCATTCCACACCTCAGTATGTATACCCTGGAAAAATTCCTGCAGATGTACTCAACAAAGTACATAAGCGGCATGGCTTAAAATAATAGGGAACTGGAAACAGCCCAAATACCTATCAACAGGAGGATGGAATTTTTTTACACCATGGAACATTCGCACTATGGAATGTTATACGGCAGGGGAAATGAATGAATATAATTACATGGATGACTCTTAGAGACAGAAGAGTGAAAAAGACAGGTCGAGGAAGAGAATAAAATTATACAATGTATTGTTTAAACATAAGGCAGGCAGCAGCCACCTCTCACAGCCAGGGACAGGAGAGAGATTTTGCCTGTCATACTGATTAAAGTTTTAAAAGTAAAAGGAACACAATTATGTCCCTGGGGGAGGAAACATAGGGCTGTGCNGCTCCGCCCCCGGGCGGCGCTGCGGGGAAGGGAGAGCGGGGACCAGCCGGGTCCCCCGGACGCGTGAGCGCATCGGTTACCCCCCCGGGCAGCCGTCGTGATAACGAAGATAACAGCAGCCTTTCGAAGCCCTGTAGTGGGGGTCAGGCCTACTTCTGTCCCGCTGTTGCCACCAAGATCCCGGATGGGGAAACTGAGTCCCGTAGCACACTGCGCTCGCACTAAGCTGAGTTTCTCCTGGGCCTCCCCACCTAGGGTCTCCAGCTGCCTGCCCAGAGCTCCGTGCTCGTCCGTGGATTCAAGTCCCGCTCTGCCGTCTACTAGCTGTGTGGCCTTGGTACCTTACTTTCCCGTGAAAATAGGAAGAACAACCTCAGAGTGGGTTGGAAAGATTTAAAATGTTACTCCTTATAATCACCCGGGTATTCGTGACATTTTATGCAAGAGTGAAAAATAAATAAAGGCACGGCCTGCCGAAGCGCACTGAGAGGCTGTCGGGACGAAGGGTGCAGGTCACAGTGGACACCGAGCAGGAAGGATGACGGTGCGCAGTGGACGCGTGAGGCACACGGTGCACAGGACACTTCCGTGAAGAAAGCGAGTTAAGAACTGCATCATTTTTTTTAAAAAAAGATGACCGGTATGGGGATCTTAACCCTTGACTTGGTGTTGTCAGCACCACGCTCA
>NW_007726749.1:416363-418881 GCF_000696425.1 Galeopterus variegatus
GGTTAAGATCCCCTTACCGGTCATCTTTAAAAAAAAAAAATAAAATAAATAAATAAATAAAAATAAAATAAAAACATGTTTAATTTCTAAAAATGAACTGCATATATAGCATGATTCTTTTTTTTTTTAATACCACTATCTGTGCATAATGTTTGCAAATATACACAAAAGGTGTCTGGAAGAATCCACATGGGATACAGTAGTTTCCCTTGGAGAATTGAAGGTGGGGCAGGAGGGGTGGGTGCTACCTTCCCTTTTCACTTTATAAACGTCTAGCACTGTATTAATTTGGTAAGTTAATAATGCTTTGCTTTTAATTAAATCAAAAGTCAGCAGCCCCCCAAGGTACAGCCTTCAGGCCATAAAGTCACCGCTCATCAGGCAGGGGAGGGGGGTGACCCGCAAGGGTGAATGTTAGGCTTCCTGTCCCCATGGTGTCCACCTCCACCTGCTTCCTGAGCTTCAGCCCCATCCCCACCCCCGGGCCTCCTTTAGACACCTGACCCCGCCCTGCGGCCACAGGACGGAAAACCACCATCATCAAGTAGGGGCAGGGTGCAAGGCAGTCAGGCGGGAAGCCTGATGAATTTGACTGCCGGGGACTCAGAGGAAAGGAGTCCCTAGCCTGAGGCCACTCAGGGGGTGGGAGACTGCACCAGGGGTGGGGGCATCCTGTCCCCTACCCTATTCCCTAACCCAGGACAGTGACCCAACCCTGGAAGTGAGAGGGTGCTTCAGCCCAGCTCTGGATCAAAGCCGGACCTAGAGCTCCCCCCTCAGGCCTGCCATGTCTCTGTGCCCGGGCTCACTCCAGGAGGCTCTGCTTTAGGGGCTGGCCTCCCCTCCTGGGCTGCAAGAACAATAACCACCACCTCAGTAAGGATAATAACAAGAGGAAAAAGTGCAGCTCCTGTTTGTTGGATGCTCACTCTTGTGTTAAGCACTTTGCAAACACACCTTGTTGAATCCTTAAAATTATCTAGGAGATGGGTACTACTGTTACCCCCACATTCCAGAGCAAGAAACTGAGGCTCAGAGAACACACAGGTGGCAGAGCTGGGACTCCACGAGGCCTGGCTGTTTAATAACCACAGAACTCTTCTATGTGGATGCCCCAGGCCTATGAGAGCCTGGCCAGCCCACACCAGGATGTTCACGGATGGCTGATTGTGCCAGGCCTGGTGGCCTTCCCCCCCCCAGCTCCTACCCCATAGTCTGGAAGAGATCGCCTCTGTTTCAATCTTTCCTACCCCAGGGGTAAGGGTCCCCCCTGCCTTCTTGCCCCTTAGCGAATTTCTTTTTTTTTTTTTTCCTAAAATATGACCGGTAAGGGGATCTTAACCCTTGACTTGGTGCTGTCAGCACCACACTCACCCAGTGAGCAAACCGGTCATCCCTATACAGGATCTGAACCCGCGGCCTTGGTGTTGTCAGCACCGCACTCTCCCGAGTGAGCCACGGGGCCGGCCCTTAGCGAATTTCTTTTTGCTATTATGATGTTTCCTTCCACGGTGTTCTGGAAAGAGCCATAAGGAGGTGAACTTCCCCATCTCCACCCCCAACTCCCAATTTACAGAAACCAAAACCAACGTGCCCAGAGACAGGACAGGACATGACCAAGAGTCCCCAGAGGGTCCTGGGCAGGACTGGCTGGGAGCCAGGCCTGGGGACTCCTGCCTTTCTTCCTCTGGGCAGAGAAAGAGCTGAGGGAGGGACCTCTGGAGAGGAGAGGCCACTGAGAGCAGCTGGCATGTGGAAACCTGCACACGGAAGCTGCTCCATAAGCACATGTTGCCAAGACCTGGGCTCCTGGCAGAGGCACAGTGGTCAGACTGGCCCAGGCAACACTGGACACCAGTGCCCACCAGTCCCCGAAAGGTCTGACGTTCCTTTCCTCACCTGATTGATGAGGTCTGAGTGTGAGCTCCTGGCTGGCCTCAATGCCCCTCTGAGGAAGCAGCCCCTAGGACACCTCCCAGCGGTGAGGCTCACCTGGCTTCCTTCCCCTCCGGGCTCAGGAGGAAGCAGGGTGGGTCCCCAACAAGTCTACGGAGGGCCAAAGAACAGAGGCTGAAAAGGGGGCTGCACGTCCAGGTGCCCCCCACTCCTTAGGGCAGAGGGAGGCTCCTACCCCACTCACCTCCCGGCAGCCACAGGGGCCAACGTGGCAAAGGAGAGTCCTCAGTTTCCTCGTTGGGAGAGCCTTCGGCAGACCTGAACCAAGCCACCAGACCCATGGGGGGTCATCTTCAACTATCTGGAGGAAGTGGCTGGTGGATCTCCAGGTCACCTCCCCAGAAAGACACTATTTGAGCCAACCCAACAATAAACACCCCACCCAGGGGCAGGACCAGGACAGAGCAGCCTCTGTTCTGGGCCCAAGGGCTGGGTCAGCATTTCTCAGGGTATGGAGGAGGAAGAGGAGGCAGCCTCCTAGGAGGGGCTGAGTTGAGTTCAAATCGGAACCATCAGGACCAGCAGACCCTGGGCCTCGGCCACCCAGGATGAGCAGGGAGTC
>NW_007726749.1:419266-433149 GCF_000696425.1 Galeopterus variegatus
AATCGGAACCATCAGGACCAGCAGACCCTGGGCCTCGGCCACCCAGGATGAGCAGGGAGTCAACTGGATGGGGCAGGAGAGCCTCCTGCCTATCTGTCACCAGCAAGGCGGGGCAGGGCCAGCTGAGAAGGACAACCCCATTTTATTTTATTTATTTTTTTTTTTTTAAAAGATGACCGGTAAGGGGATCTCAACCCTTGACTTGGTGTTGTCAGCACCACGCTCAGCCAGTGAGCGAATCGGCCATCCCTATATGGGATCTGAACCTGTGGCCTTGGTGTTATCAGCACCGCACTCTCCCGAGTGAGCCACGAGCCAGCCCCGGCAACCCCATTTTAAATGACGGTCCCACCTATCAAGTGCCGACTATGTCCTAAGTCCCAGGGACAGTTCAATGTCTCTGAATTCATACAATCCATGAGGTAGGAACAATTTTAATACCTTTTATAGTTGAGGAAACTGAGGCCCAGAGAGGGGCATTACTCTGCCAGGGTCCCACAGCAGGAAGTGGAGCCAGAATGAGGCCAGGTCTGACTCCAGGACCCCTTACTCTGCGCCTGGAAATCCCCTGCACCTGCCATGTGACATCCCACCCTTACCTCAGCCCAACATCTGCTCAAGAACCCTGGTCACTGCCAAGCCAGTAGATGCGGTTTGGCTGCCAGCCCACCCCTGTGTCCCCAGCTCAGGGCTCTCTTCCCTCCTGCCACACTTGCAGAGCCTTCTGGACCTGCCTGGCACTGGGGAGGGGGAGGCAGAACACACAGGCAGTGCTGTGGGCAGGGTGCCAGGGTCCAGACTCTCCTGAGAAGGCTGGGGATGGGAGCGAGAGGGCACCAGGCCACCCAGAGCCCCCTGGCATGACGGCCTACATCATTTGTGGGGTCCAATGCAAAACGAAAATGTGAGGTCCCTTGTTAAAAATATATATATTGAGAATTTCCCAGGCTGGCCAGTCAGCTCAGTTGGTTAGAGCATGGGGCTGGCAACAGCAAGGTCTGGGGTTCGATCCCTATACTGGCCAGCTGCCAAAATTTAAAAAAATAAAAAAGAATTTCATGTCAGTGGCAGCAGAGCATTAAGCACAGGCCACTCACCCATGAAGCAGGCCCAGACTCCTGGAGCTAGGCACTGGAACCCAGGGCTCCATCCCAGCTGGCCCTCCGTGAGTTTCCCAGTCTCCAAATGCAGGAAGGAGGGAGTGGGGAGAGGGGACACAGTCCTTGTGGGCTCTCTCCAGCCCTGGGGGCAGACCTGCGATTGTACCCAGCTTAGCAGAGTGGCCTCACTCTATCCGTGAAGTGGGTTAACACAAGCCCCTCTCCCAGGGTGGCTGCACAGCTTCGTTAAGGATGTGCCAGTGGTTCTGCCCCCCTCACGTACCCACCCGGGGCTGCCATCTGCCTTCCTATCTTGCAGAGGGACCAACCCCAAAATTAATAGGGAAATTAACAGGCAAAGTGTTTGGAATTTACCGGTTCCCGCTCACTGGCTGAGCACGGTGCGGGCGCAACACCGAGGGTTGCGATCCCGTTGCCGGTCAAAAAAAAAAAAAAAAAATGGCCATGGGATGATAGTGGGTGTTAGAAAAAAAAAAAAAAAAAAAGTGTTTGGAATTTGACCCATGGACCAGGGAAGTAACAGGGAGTGGAGAAACTTCCTTCCCACCGAGTCATTTTTTCCTGGGCCCTGGCTCTCCTCCCACTGGGTGCACAGCGGGGGGTGCCAAAGAAGCCCCTGACTTGGCATCAGTTTCCTGGGTCAGAGCAGCCAAGGGCTCAGACCCTCCCATCTGGTGGGAGACAGATGAAATGCCCACCACCCAGGCGGCTGGGGTTGGCCTGCCCTCAAATCAACAGGTTATGGGTTTGTGACAGGGAGAGAGGCCCCTATCCCCACCCCAGACACATGAGCACGCTAGAGACAGCGTCCAGAAAACACTCATTTACCCGTATGCTTCTGAGATGGCCCTGGCAGTCACAGCTCAAAGGGCCCTTCACCCACCAAAGTCCAGGCCCTCAGCTGCCCCAACCACGGCAACTGGCCCGGGAAGTGTGGCACCAAAGGCGGCTGGACGTGGAGGAAGGGCCAGGACTGGCACAAGGTCATGATGCTGGTGAGTGGGGGCCATCAGCCCCAGGGACAAAGGCCACTTGACAGCCCTGGAGGTGCGATGGACCCCAGAGTGACGTGGAGTACTCAGGGAGTGGGGGGTGGAGATGAGGGACGTCCCTCTGCTCCCCCTCAAGCCGTGAGGCCCAAGAAGGCTCCTAGTATCCCCAGGGCGAGGAAGGAAGGAACCCTAGGTCCACCTGCATGTGGCAGGAGGCAGGATCCATAAATTAAATGTTTTTGGTGGAGTGTGGTGGCCTGGGGTGGGACGGAGACCTGAAGAAGGTAGGGCAGCTGGTCAGGTGACAGGGGCTACTCCGTCCTCCAGGACGGGTGGGCGAACACGATGGGCCTCTTCTTGGCCCAGCGGGAGAAGATGGCCTTCTCGGTGATGAAGCGGTGGGCGCTGCGGGGCGCCCGCTCGTGCGCCAGGTACATCTGACACTCGTCCAGCCGGCCCTTCTCGAAGTAGTGGTAAGGCACCGAGGGGGGACGCTCCTCCCTGTGGGCAGGGAACAGGGCTGCTGTGGGACAGGCGTGGAGGACCAGACCCTGCCACCTGCCACCTGCCACCACCACCCCTCACCAGGCACTACCGGCCCACGGAGACCCACACCTGGACAGATGGGGAGGGGCAGGCAGCCTGTGGATCTCAAAGGCCAGAGCTCAAGCCCCAACTCTGCCAGGGCCAGCAGTCTGGCCAGGGCCATGGCAGGGGCACAAGGGCTCCCGCCATCTCACCCATGGGCTCCATGAATAAGTTCCAAAGAGAACCGAGGGTGAAACCGTGGGACCTTTTCTGAACTCGTGAGTTACAATAATATTGGAATATTATAGTATTATAATATAATAATGTTACAAAATAATTCCATAACCATTATCTGAACTTGACGTTATAATGTTGAAACAATATACAAAATAAATGTATGGAATATATCACTGATATATATGTGTGTATTATCCCCAACTAAGCACTTTTATAGCTTATTTTCTCTCTAAATGTTTCAACAACCTTCTGAGGAAGGGGTGATTCTTCTCTCTATTTTACACATGAGGACGTGGAGGCTCTGAGAGGTGGCCTGGCCTGAGGCCACACCTACATGTAGTGCCCTTCCGGAGGCTGAGCTCTTTCCCAAGGCCCAGTGGTGACCGAGGGGTGTCTGTGCTTCCGCCACCCACCATGAGACCACACAACGTGTACCCTCAGCTCCCAAATCCACTGGCTTAAGGCCTGGGCAAGGGGCCCACAGTGCTTCCCGTCTTCCCTCCTGCCCAGGGCCTGCCCAGACTGACCTGCAGTAGCTGTCACTGACCATTCCATAGACCACGATCTCTTCGCATAGCTCCAGGGCAAGGATCATGGTGAACCAGCCGGTGCTGAGAAAAGAGCCCGATTGCCTCCTGGGGGTGGGGGTGGGATAGGTTGGGAAAACTGTCAGCCAGGCCCTCCCTGACACCATGCAGGCAGCCCAGGCCTCAGCTCTCTCAGGGCACCAGGCCAGGGCCACTCTCCTTAACCTCTAGAGAGGGGGCCCTAGGCGAGGCTTGGGTGGAGAGAGCCAGCCCAAGGCCAGCTGTGGGCAAGAGGTGGAACTGGACGCAAACCCAAGTCTGCTCACCTCCTCCCACCCAAGCTGCTCCACAGGGCTTGAGCAAACCACCCGGTGAGGGGTGTTGGGGCCCTGGCCACTTCCTCTCCTCACTTAAGGGACCAGGCCTGGGGAGACAGCAGGAGGTGTCAGAGCGCAGTGGTTAAAAGTGGGGGGGTTTGTCTGGAGTGAAATAGTTTTTCCTTTGAACCTGACTCTGCTGTGGTGCATCAAGTTGTGCGTTAAATCTGTCTGAGCTTCAGTGACCTACCTGTGAAATAAGCATAACTATAGGAGCTTACGGGGAGGGAAGGGTGTCAGCCCAGCCCCTCTGGGCCTCAGCCCTCTCCAGGAAGCAGCACTGGCTACACTCCCAGCCGAGGGCCACCCACCTTGACCTCTACAGAAGGGGTATGGGCTGGTTCATGCCTTCAAACTGAGCACCTCCCGGGCCTTCTGCAGGCCCAGAACCTGCCGCGCCTATTGCTAACATTCAAGGGAAGGGGCACTGGGAGACAAATATCTAAATATGATGATATCAGAGGGTGACACCTGCTGCAAAGACAAGGAAACAAAGGGTAAACACATGTCAGGGCAGGTCCTATAGATGTGGTGGTAAGGGAGGGCTTCCCTGAGGAGGTGACATTTCATTCAGACTTGAGGGCAAGAAGGAGCCAGTCATGGGAAGATTTGGTAGAACATTCCTGGCAGAGGGAATGGCATATACAAAAGCCTGAAGGTGGGAACAAGTGTGGACGGCCAGTATGGCTGGAGCGCAGTGAGAGAAGGAAGACAAGGTCACAGAGGCAGGCAGGGGCTGGATTGTCCAGGGCTTGCAGGCCAGGGGAGGGCACGCAGTGGGCAGTCTGGATTTTATTCACCATGTGCTGCAAAGCTGCTGGAGGGCTGAGGGCAGGTGACTGATGGGACTGAATTCACTGGGGTGGCTGGAGGAGTTCACACTGCAGGGGCAAGGGGGCAGCAGGGACACCAGCAGGGAGCTGCAGCAAGGGCAGGAGGGGATGGTGGGCATAGACCAGGGTGGCAACTAGGGAAATGAAATGAAATCCAAGAGCTATCGTGTGTGGCAAGTGATGGAGTGAGGGCTGTCAAGGGCAAAGCCCAAGTTTTTGGCTGAAACAGGGGAGGCCACGGGTCCTACCACCTGGTGCAGGGAGCAGGGCGGGGGCCCGCAGGAGTTAGGAGTGTACTGTTTGGTGTAAGATAAAACAAGATCTGGAATGCAGAGTGCCTATCCCAATGCCCGGTGTATGAAGAGGGCTGTAATTACCATTAACTAATAGTTTTATTGTCTGAAAGGAATGTCAGAGATCAATTCAGATCTCAGAGCATCAGAGGGAAGGTGTGGAGTACACTGACATTTATAAAGCAAATGTATTTCACAGGGCCTAGTTTCCAAAGCCCTGCAGTTTCAGGTTTAGCCTAAGTTCTTAAAACTACATATAGAAATGTTAATCTTGCAAAAGATGGGAAACTTTCCTCAGGCTAAAGTCTCTGTTGTGGGGCTGATCCCGTGACTCGGGAGAGTGTGGCGCTGGGAGCACAGCAGCACTCCCGCCACGGGTTCGGATCCTATATAGGGATGGCCGGTGCGCTCACTGGCTGAGCGCGGTGCAGCCGGTCTCAAAAAGGACAAAAAAAAAAAAATTTTTTTTAAAATAAAGTCTCTGTTGTGGATATAAAATTGTAACACAGCAAAGTTGCTGGCTCAAGGACAGATGTCCTTGGTTAATCTATCGATTGTTATATAAAATACTGAGGAAACTGCTGCAGGAAAACACAGTATTTGCTAAGAACAAGCTTTTGTTGGTGGATCCACTTAACCTTTTGCAAACTGCTTTATGGAATGTCACTTTGCTTATTTCAATGATGTTACTATTTTTCCATTTGTTAGCCATAATTCTGCCGATATCCTTGTGTCTTTGTAATGGTTAAATCAGCTGAATTTTCTTGTAAAACTTCCTTGTCTTTGCAATAAAAGTGAGAGGCTAACTTTGAAAGTGGCTGACACATTCAGTTTTGCTGCTCATAATGAGGAAATTACTGAAGTGCAGTCCTTCTGGTTCTCAATGCATACAAAGTGCTTGAGTATTCGCATAATTCTTTTCTTCGTATCTGTTACACAGGGAAAAGAGGTGTAACAAGAAGGGCTCCCTAACACCTCCCCACGTTGCTCAATGCTGCCACATCATGTGCTTGCAAGGCCCAATGTCCCCCACCACCCTTTGGGATTCTAGATCTGTGCAAACCCAATGGCTGACTGTTCCTCTACTTCCTGCCCCCCAGCAGAAGGCAGGACAGTGTCTACCTCAAGCTCTGCTGACCCCCAGGGCCTGTTGGAACAGATCCCTGATAGACAAGAGTCTCCTTGAGAAAGCAGGCTCCCCGCTGCTCACCGGTTCTTGCCTGTCTCGTCCTGGAAGACCTGGTCGCAGTAGGACATCATGCGCTCGGTGAAGGTGTACACCTGCAGGCCCGGATACATCCTCGTGAGCTGCAGCAGCGTGCGGTAGGTGCGACCGCCCAGCGCCCGGTCCATGTGCTTGCCCTGGCCCCACACCACGTACAGTGTGTCGCGGGCCTGCTGGAAATAGTGTGAGTAGTTGCGCAGCAGCAGCGGCACACTCGTGTGTGAGATCACGCGCAGGGTGCTGCGCTGGCCCACGTCCACCTCAAAGCCCACGGTGGGCGCCTGGTTCATGCGTAGCACACACTCAGCCCCGTCAATCTGGGCGCCCAGGCCCGAGCCCAGCATCTGGCCAGAGCTGGACACCACGGCACAGCTGTGGCACTGCTCGCGCACCAGTGGCTGCAGGGGGGACAGAGAGAAAAAGAGAGGGGGCGTGGACACACAGCTTCCACCCACCTGCCGCTCCCCCCAGGAACACCCACTGACCTTGCCTGATCGCTGTAGCAGCTCCAAAGACTGTTACTGACCCATTTTCCAGGCAGGGTCAGTGGGGTGACCTTCCCAAGGTCTCAAGTGTCAGAGCTAAGATTCTACATTCAGAGCCCCAGGCTTCCTCCCAGCCATGTTTGTGAACCTGGCCCCTGCTGCTATCTCTGAGGCCCTAACAGTCCTCCTATCACGGGTCCCTTATTAGGTTACAAATATTTACAAAACACTTAGACCAGTGGCTGGCACAGATTGGGTGTCATGTAAGTATTTGCTAAGTAAACATGAGCCCCACCTCTTCAAAACCATTCTCAGGGGCCAGCCCGTGGCTCACTCGGGAGAGTGCGGGGCTGATAACACCAAGGCCACGGGTTTGGATCCCTGTATAGGGATGGCCGGTTCGCTCACTGGGTGAGCGTGGTGCTAACAACAGCAAGTCAAGGGTTAAGATCCCCTAACCAGTCATCTTTAAAAAAAAAAACAACCATTCTCAGGCCACTCCCTCCCCTGCGCCAACCCCACCCATGTTGTACCCAGTTTATAAGTAAAACCAGGGTCTTCAGTGCCCACCACTTGGGAATCTCTGGTTTGCGCCTGAATCGTGGCTCTGCCCCTTTCTAGCCATGTGGCCTTAGGCAAGTCACTTTGCCTCTGTGAGCCTCACTTCCCACATCTGTCAAATGGGGATGAAAACAGCATGTACTTCAGCTGGTTGTGAGGATTCGATGAAAATGTCTGGAGAAAATAAAGAGCTGGTGGGACACAAATTAGGAGTCTAAAAGAGCCAGAAGGACAGGCTGCTGAGACGCCCAGAGACAGAGCGTGCGGCGGGCGTTCTCCACAGTGAGAAAGTCCCTGCCCTATTTATTTTCTCACATGAAAGCCAATCATCCTCTATCAAAACTTCTTAAAATCAGCCCAGAAAGGGCTGCAAAAGGGCCTGAGAGAACTTTGGAGGGTGATATAAAAGTTCTATATTATGATGGTTGTGGTTGTTACACAATCATGTACATTTGTCCAAACTTACTGAAATGTACACTTAAAACTGGTGAATTTTATTGTATGTAAATTACACTTCAGTAAAGCTGATTGAAAATGCCTGGAGAGTGCTTGGCACAGACCTAGGGCACAGGCAGAAGCTCAGCAACATGCCTGAAAATATTCACTGGGGGTCAGGGATCGGGGCTCCCAGATCCGTGTTTTCCACGCCACGCCGCCATGCCCTCCTGTGGGAACTCAGGTTTACAGGGGCAGGTAAAGGATGCAAGGACATTAATTCCAGCCAATAAAAGACACACTGTCATATCCCACTCAGGGACATTTTATATGTGACACAATATTGATTCAGGAACTCGTAAGCCCATTTTCCACACCCCAGCAATAAAGAACAAGACTTCCTTATTCTGCCCGCAGTTTGGGCCTCTCCTCACAACTGGGGCTCT
Source organism: Galeopterus variegatus (assembly GCF_000696425.1). Classification (NCBI taxonomy): domain Eukaryota; kingdom Metazoa; phylum Chordata; class Mammalia; order Dermoptera; family Cynocephalidae; genus Galeopterus; species Galeopterus variegatus. The sequence goes on from NW_007726749.1 coordinate 427,327, forward strand.
GTTCTGATCCAAGGTCATCACCAGCCCCAGGAAATACTCTGTTTGTCCCTCACAAGGTCTTCAAATTTTTTTGTTAAGTCTTAATTTATAAAAATTGGCCCTTTTGACTATAAAAAAAAAATCTGGATTTTCTGCTTCTCTTTAAGAAAAAATGCCAGAAGATCTGGCCTCCTTGGGCCCATGTCCCTGTGAGGCTCTGTGTGTCTGAAATGAACACCGGCCACCACCATGGCAGATGGGATGGTGTCCACCCAGCCCAACCCGACATCTGTCCCACCTGGCCATTCCTGTGGGGCATGAGAATTCGAGCCCCCCAGTAGTTTTTGTTTCTTCATCAAATATTTGCACAGCACCTGTTGGGCACATTGTCCATGAACCATCCAGCTGCATCTTCATGGCGACCCTACAGAGGTGGGAACTGCAAGATTGCCTTTTACAGAGGAGGAGGCAGCTGAGACTCAGAGCGACAAAGTCCAGAAACGCATCTCCTCCAGGGCAGGATTCCTGAGCAGCCCCCCCAGCAACTCTCAGAGAGCCATGCAACTCAGAACTGGGAGCCTCTTCACAGGGCATCAACACGGATGTCTTTGCCGTGCTCACTGGACAACAAACTTCCCACATAGGCCCACTGAAATAGGACCAGGGGTGTAAAGTGTTCTGCACCTGGCCAGGCAGAGCAAGCGTGAGGAGATAGGCACCATGGGGTAGGGGCTATGGCTGCCGTGTTACCCCTGGGCCTCTGTATCACTCCTGATGAAAGGGAGAGCTCTGGGATTGAACATAAGTTTTATATGTCATCTCTCTAATCTCAGCAGCCATCAGCACACTAAGGCCAGACACACTAAGGTGCCAAGAACGTGCTCGCTGAACAGCTTGTGTGTGTAGACACATAAATCTAAAGAGGCACAGAATGCACATGTCACACACTTCTATGACTATGTCTGTCTCACCTACTGGACTAGGAACTCCAGGAGGAAGCCACCCTCTCTGACACCTTTGTATCGCCAGCACCCAGCTGACAGCAGCCAGGCAATATTTCTTAATAATAAAATCTGTGTCCTTCTAGAACCTGGGGCTCAGATCACACAGCTGAGGTGAAGTGACTGGCCCAGATCACACAGCTGGTGAGCAGAAAGGCCGAGCTCAGGATCCAGGTTGGCCTGGCACAAGCCCAGTTCTTGCTACCCACCTAGGGTTGGGGGGCACCCTGGAAGCCTTGCCCCAAGCAAGTTGCCTGGCTGACTCACCTTCCCATCTGGCACGCTGCTGTATCCACTGAAGTGCAGGGGCCCTGGCACGGTGGGCTCGGAGCGGATAGGGAGGCGGTGGTCCAGGCAGGTTGCCAGGCAGAGGGGCGGGCAGGCCCAGCAGCACAAGAGGGCATAGACAGCAGAGAAGACCAAGGAGCACAGGATGATGAGCAGGAGGCGACCCTGAGTGAGACGGCAGTCATGGGGGGTGTGCATGTGGGAGTGAGACTCCCAGAAGCCTCTGCAGTGGGCCGCACCCCACCCTCCTGCCTCTAGACCCCACTTCAGCAGCTTCTAGAATAGCAGCAGAATCCACAGTCTCCAGCAACGAGGCTTTATCCAGGGCTGCCAGGCTCTGGGCACACAAAGCCCTGGAGATGACTCTATCATCATCCCCATATTCTAGATAAGGAAATCAACTTGGGGTGAGTGTGTTGCTCAGGGCTACATCGCAAGGAGGCAGCAGGGCAAGGCCTTCTATCCAGGCTGCAGAGCCCCTATGCTTAACCAGAAGCCTGGGCGTCCTCTGTGGCCCTGGGTAGGACTCTCCATCTCTGGGCCTGTTTCCTCCTCTACAAATGGGGGCTGATAATGCCCCCATTCACTTACAGTAAGAACGGTGGGGAAAGTGTTCTGTATACTGTAGAGTATTGTGCACATGAGGATGGGAGAGTGACGCGTCAGAAGGGCTTCCAGCCCCTTCAGTCCATGGACCAATGTGCCCAGTATGGCCCCGCCTCCATCCCCACCCCCAGCTGACTCAGTGGCTGTCCCCTAGGCTGATGATCATGTTCTGGATCAGTAGCCAGGTGGTGGAAGGAGATTTGGAGGAAACATCATTCAAGAAACGGTTTCAGGGCCGGCCTGTGGCTCACTCGGGAGAGTGTGGTGCTGATAACACCAAGGCCACGGGTTCGGATCCTATATAGGGATGGCCGGTTCGCTCACTGGCTGAGCGTGGTGCTGACCACACCAAGTCAAGGGCTGAGATCCCCTTACCGGTCATCTTTAAAAAAAAAAAAAAAAAAAAGAAATGGTTTCAATAATTGAAAAGCTGCTGCCCAGAGGCTCCCATCTCCAGAAATCATGTGCCAAAGGCCATTTGAACCAGGAAGCTCTTCTGGCCCTTTGGCAGGAGCCCAGCCTGAGGCTGGCCCTGCTGGCAGACTTAGTGAATGCCCCCTCCAAGCCTTCCAGGAGGGGCTGTCTGCTGAGGGACAGGACCCTGAGTCTGTCAGTGGGTGTTGGGCCACTTGGGTCACCACCTGTATCTCTCTGGGCTCCAGTTTTCTAGGCCCAAGGCACAGGTGCCTAGGTCACCTCTCAGAAACCACCTAGCACCTGGCTGATGCTCTTTGAAAATCAGAGGTGGGAAAGCAGCCCCCACCCCACCAACCAGGCACATCCTGCCAGAGGCCCACCCTTTTCTGCCCACAAGCCAAATCAGCTTCTAAAAATAAATCTCCTCTGTGTGGCCAGCTGTGTGGGGGAGAGCTTTCAGCCCCTGAGGCCTCAGGCTCTGCCTGGCAACTAGCCCCCTGCCCACAAGGGACCAGAAACCCAGAGACCATGACTCAGGCAGTAGAGGTTAACTACCCCCAACATCCAGTTCTCTCTCCCATAACCAGGGGCTCCTGAATAAAGACAAGAGCAGTTGAGCTGAATTTTCACACCATGTCCCACTCCCAGGTAGGCTCAGTGGGTGGCCCCGTAGTACTACTATCTCCATTTTACAGGGGAGGAGAAAAAGTCACTGAAACCAGAGAGGGGATGTCACTGGCCTGGGGCCACACAGCCTGCAAGAGCAGGGCTGGACTTTGAGACCAGTCTGCCCTTTTCTGTTCAGGAGCAGTGGGGTCAGAAGTGAGAGTCGTGGGGTGGGAGAGGCTGCTGAGGCTGTTCTGCCAGAAGTTACCTCCAAGTCCCCTGTGACCCCTCCTTCCACCACTTACTGGAGCCTTCATGCTGTCACAGTCCCTCAGCAGTCCAGGCGCTGTTGTCTCCAGGGCTCGGGATGAGAAGGGGTAGGAGCCAGGCACCTGCTGAGACCCAGAAACTCAGAACCGGAAGGGAATAAGGCAGACGGGGTCCCAGGCTATCAGGGAAATTGAGGCAGGGGAAGGTACAGGCCAGGGTCAAGGCAGATGGCTCCCGGGAATCAAACGCCTTAAAGTCTCCAAACATGGGGCAGCAGTGTCCCCATCCTAAGGGATCCCGCCGGCCAACCCAATCCCCATTATGCAGATGGGAAAGGAGAGGCAGAGACGGGGCGCCCTCGGCTCAAGGTCGCCCATCGGGTCTCAGGCAGATAGAGCCAGGAGGTAGGAGCCCGGATTTCCACCCCATCCATCCTCCCTCCCTACCCACGGGGCGAACGGAGAGGCCTGGGGCGATCAGGACGTGGGGTTTTCACTTCCCTTCCAGATTCCATCGCCCCCTCCCCCGGCCGGGCGCTCACCGTGCGGGCAGGTTGGGGCGCGCCGGAGGCTCACGATCCGCTGCTCGGAGCTCCATGGCCCACAGGCCGGGTTGATGGGGATGGAAGCCGGAGCACCGGGGCGGAGACAGCGCTGTGCCCGCAGCTTCTGGAGGCTGGAAGCAGAAACAGCGCTGCCGGGGCGGGGGCGGGGCCTGAGGGGACGGGGCGGAGACTTACGCGCCGGGGGCGGGGCCTGAGCGGCCGGGGCGGGGCCCACGAGCGTCGCCTGCGCGACCTGGGGCGGAGTCTGCGCGCGGACCGGGCGGGACGTGCGTGGCTGGCGGCGAGGCTCCCGGGCCCCAGCGGCCGGGGCGGAGTCTGAGCTCCGGCGTCTAGTTTTTTCCGTCCTCCCGCGTGTCTGTCGGGCTTCTGCAGCTGTGGAAAGAGACTTAGAGGGTGTCGGAGCCACCGTGCAGTGACTGCCTGGCCATTTGGACTTGAGTTTCTCCATTTCTGAGATTGGGGGTGGGTGGGGAAATTAAGCGGGGGCCTCGGGTCAGGCAGCGCCGGGTTTCAAGCTGGTAGTGTTGCCAGATTTAGTAAGTAAAATACTGGACGCCCAGCTAAATTGGACTGGAAGGGCCGGCCCGTGGCTCACTCGGGAGAGTGCGGTGCTGAGAACACCAAGGCCCCGGGTTCGGATCCCACATAGGGATGGCCGGTTCGCTCACTGGCTGAGCGTGGTGCTGGCAACACCAAGCCAAGGGTTGAGATCCCCTTACCGGTCATCTTTAAAAAAATAAATAAACAAATGAAAATAATAATAAATAAATAAATTGGACTGGAAGGTAAATAACGATAAACGAGTTGTTTTTTAATGTAATTATCTCATTATGATTACGTCCGTGTGACCTTCACCCGAGCCTCAGTTTTTCTCTTTGTAAATGGGGATAATAACAGCACCTACCTCCCGGTGAGATGGTGCAGGGGCAGCTCAGGGCAGAGCCAGGATGCGAACCTGGGCAGTTTCACTCCAGAGCCAGGGCTGCGACCACTTACTCTTACCTCCCAAAGGCTCCCTCCATGGAGTGTCCTCCAAACCCATGTCAATGCAATCTAGGGCCTCAGCAGATGCTGAAATGTGTCCCATTTGAAGGTTCAGATGGGTTCCCTTGGAGATCTCGAACACAGATGCCTTCAGGGGCTGGGCTGGTAGCAGAAAGGGTTGAAGGGGTGAAGGGGTGACTTCAGGGCAATAGAGGAAGTGGGCCTGGGTGAGTTGGAGAGCGCACTTATCGTCTAAGATCTTTTTTCACAAAATGTTGCATTGGTGGGAAAGCTCATCTAACCATCCTAGCCACACCTACCTCCCTCTGCAGGGCCCTGGCCTGGGAACCAGCCTGGACTCCTGCTCTGGCCCCCATTTCAAACTTCATTTTTCTTTTTCTCAGAGGCTTGGGTATGAGCAGGATGCCAGGGTATGTGTCCCCAGCTCAGCAACCTTCCAAGCCTACCTTGCTCCGGGTTCAAAGCCAAGTCCCCAGAGCCTGATGTTCTAGACCCATGCCTTTCCCTACCCTGTCCAGAGTGCAGGGAGGAGGGCTGCTGAAGTGGCCCTGCCCCCAGGAGCCTCCTTTGAGCATGAGCTCTCGTTGTCCCTCCCACCCCAGCCTGGGCACAAGTTCATTCACTCTGTGCAGCCCCTCACTCACACAAGGAAAGGCACACAGTGGGTTGCCAGAGCCAGAGTTCTTCTGGCCTCCCCCAAGTCCTCCTCCTTGAAGTTTCTTTCCTAATAGACCCACCCCAAGGACACAATGGTAAGTTCCCCGTCACCCATGATGGCTGGTGAAGTAATGACTCCTTCCCTGGGTAGGCAGCTCTCTCCTTGCTAGGGCCACACAGAGACAGGGGCATGTCCAAATGGCCCCGGGCTGCCAGGGCAGATGAGGATCAGAAGTTCACAGTGGAACTGAGACAGGAAGTCCCACAGCTCCAGATGAAATTCTTCGGTTTGATTTTAGTGAAAACCCACTCTCCTTACCCCAGCCTACAAGACCCTGTGTGTTATAAATTCCTACTTCCCAGGGCCGGCCCGTGGCTCACTCGGGAGAGTGCAGTGCTGATAATACCAAGGTCATGGGTTTGGATCCT
>NW_007726749.1:434098-440750 GCF_000696425.1 Galeopterus variegatus
TAGTCCCTGGCACACGCTAGGTGCCAGATAATGTCTGCAGAGTTACCAAGTGACGAAAGCCAGGAGTCCTGGGTCCCGTGAGGTCTTGGACAAGTCACTTCCCTTGCTGAGTCATCCGTATGTGAGGGCAGGACTCTGGACACTGACTCAGCCCCGTGGGATCCAGAGCCTGAGGAGAGGTGGAGACGGGGCCCCATTCCTGCCACGATGCCAAGCCAGCCCAGGGTTTCCCCGCTCACCCACCTCCCAGGTGAAGTGCTTACTGTGCTCTGTCTCAACTTCTTGCTAAGCAAGAACAACAAATTCCCTGCGGCCCATGGCAGCTCAGAGAGGTTGAGTAATCACCCAAAGTCACCCAGACAACTAGCAGTGATGTCAGTGTTTTAGAATATATCCAGTCACCCATGCTCCGGCCCTGCGGCCTGAGCTCTCCCCTTCGGCCAGCGGGCTTTCTTTGGCGATATCTGACAGGCCAGTAAATGGCAGTGTTCGGAGTAGCTGAGTGGCTTCCCAAGGTCCAGAGTTGCCCAGTTCTGGGGGTCAGCTCTTGGCCCACACTGTCCCCTCCCACTCTGAAATGTTTTCTTTTTCTCAAATGCCAGTCTTCTCTCACCCCAGGCCTTGACTATGCCCTTGGCCTGGGACCCTCCCAGGGACATGTCTGACTCTTCTGGTTTCACTTTAGAAGCTAGAGCTCCGCTCCCTACACCATCTGTCCTTCCCCCCAGCTCCATGACCCTGTGCTTCCCCACCAAGTTTTGTCACACCAGGTTGCTTTTGTCCCAGACTGTGAGTTCTATGAAGGCAGAACTTATGCATCTTGCTCCATCCCCAGGTCCCCAGGTCCCCATCACCCAGCAGAGGGCCAGTCCAATGGCAGATGCTCAATAAATATTTAATGAGTTAATGAGGTCCGTTTTCATCCTTTCCATTTTATAGATGAGACCACTGAGGCAAAGAGAGGTTTAGCACCTTGCTCTGGTCCCACAGCTAGGCCCTAGAGCAGCTCTGGAGGAAAGGTCCACTGGGGCATGGTCAGATGGGGCAGGGGTCAGAGGCTGGGCTGGAGTTTCCTGGAGGAGGGAGAAGGAGAGGTCAGGGGCTATGCAGGTGGGACCCTCAGTCTGACAACTGACCCTTGCCCACAGTTCACAGATGAGAAAAGTGACTCCCAGAGGTGGGCAGAGCTCACTTGAGATCAGTAATGGAGCCCATCAGAATGCCTCCTGGGGCTCCAGGAAGCTCCCCATTACCCCGCCTTCTCCCACTTGCATCCCTAGAGGGGCAGAAGCAAGGAGGCCGTCCCAGAGGGAGGGCCTGCTTGAGCAGGAGGCCTGGGTTCTCAGGGCTGACCTCGACACTTACCCGTGCATAAGCCCCTTAAAGTCTCTGGGCCTCAGTTTCCCCATCCGGACGACAAGGGGCTGGAGCCTTCAGCCTCCCCCCTTCCCCAGAGCATGAGGACAGGGCTGCAGGAGCTGGTGGTTAAGAATACAGGCTCCGGAGTCCAAAAGGCATGGTCGAGTCCTGGTCCCTGCATTTATTGTTGAATGATCTTGCTTAGCCCTTCACCCCCTGAGCCTCCATTTCATGGTCTGTAAAGAGAGAATAATAGCATTTTTTGAGGATTAAATGAGCTAATAATGTAGGGGAGTCCTTGGCACAATGCCCGGCACAGCAGCACCATGAAACGCGGCTGCGTGGTTATGGCATCAGCTAGGGAATGCTGCCCTCAGGTGGCCATCAGGAGGAACAGCAGGCGAGCTGCCCGGCCCGGCGGGAACCTGCGTTCCCAGCGTGCGAGCGCCCATTGTCCAGATGCGGAGAGTGGGGCCGGGCGCCGGTCACTCGGTGTGCGCCTCCACCCACTGGCAAAGGCGCCGGGCATAACGAGCCGGGCTGACCGTGGAGAAGGTCCGGCCCGGGTACCGCAGTGTCTTCCACAGGTACTCCAGCCGCTTGCGGAGCCCGTAGACCGTGGCGAGATCCACGACGCCCAGGAAATAGCGCTGCTCCGGCCCGTCCAGGATGTGGAGCGCGTTGGGGACATCGGGCAGCAGCCGGCGGTTCTGGGCTCCCGGGTCCTCCGGGCTCTGTGCCCCTTGCACAGACCTGGGGGCCGACAGGAGGGTGAGATTGCCGCCTCCTCCAAGGAGCCCGGCAGGCTGACCCGCCTGCTCAGCCGCTCCTCCCACGCCTGCTGTATGCCTCGTCTGTGAAGCCGGGTGACCGCGGAGGCTGAGTGAGGTGGAGGTGACGGTCTGGGTCTGCACTGTCCAGGACGTAGCCACGCGGGGCCACTGAACATAGGAAATGCGGCCAGTCCCGCTTGAGATGTGCTGCACGCGGAAAACACATACTGAATTTCCAGACAGTGTGAAAAATAATGTAAATATCTCATCAATATTTATGTTGATTAGATGAAATGATCGAATTTTGGATTATTGAGTAAATTATATTGTTTTGTTTTTGGGGTGGTTTTTGTTTGTTTTTTAAAGATGACTGGTAAGGGGATCTTAACCCTTGACTTGGTGTTGTCAGCATCACGCTCACCCATTGAGCAAACCGGCCAACCCTATATGGGATCCGAACCCGGGGCCTTGGTGTTATCAGCACCGCACTCTCCTGAGTGAGCCACGGGCCGGCCCATATATTGTTGAAATTAATCTCACCTGTTTCTTCTTTTTTTTAAAAAAGATGACCGGTAAGGGGATCTTAACCCTTGACTTGGTGTTGTCAGCACCACGCTCAGCCAGTGAGCAAACCGGCCAACCCTATATGGGATCCGAACCCGGGGCCTTGGTGTTATCAGCACCGCACTCTCCTGAGTGAGCCACGGGCTCTTAACCCTTGACTTGGTGTTGTCAGCACCACGCTCAGCCAGTGAGCAAACCGGCCAACCCTATATGGGATCCGAACCCGGGGCCTTGGTGTTATCAGCACCGCACTCTCCTGAGTGAGCCACGGGCTCTTAACCCTTGACTTGGTGTTGTCAGCACCACGCTCAGCCAGTGAGCAAACCGGCCAACCCTATATGGGATCCGAACCCGGGGCCTTGGTGTTATCAGCACCGCACTCTCCTGAGTGAGCCACGGGCCGGCCCTGTTTCTTCTTTTTTTTAAAAAAGATGACCGGTAAGGGGATCTTAACCCTTGACTTGGTGTTGTCAGCACCACGCTCAGCCAGTGAGCAAACCGGCCAACCCTATATGGGATCCGAACCCGGGGCCTTGGTGTTATCAGCACCGCACTCTACCGAGTGAGCCACGGGCCGGCCCTGTTTCTTCTTTTTTAAATGATACTAACAGAAAATTTTAAATTTACACATGTGACTTACATGATACTTCTATTGGGTAGCACTCGCAGAGCATTTGGGTCACACTGACCCTGGCTCTGCACTCATTGTCACATGACTTTGGGGAAGTCCTTTGAGTATTTCCGAAATTTCTGTTTGGGATCATCCAACCCTGGAAGTCCTAGGGTGGCAGAGCTGAAGCTTTGCGAACAAATCCATTTTGTTTGCGGATGGTGTGTGTGTTTTTGCCTCAAAATGCTTTCCAAATCAGAAGATGCCTTTGACTGGACCCCAGTCCCAGCAGAAGTAGGTTCAAATCCCTAACTTTGTCCTGCGAGAGTCGCCAAGCTTTATTACTGTCCTGTCCAGTCATTTCCTTGGGGGTAAGTGAGCCAGTAAAAGACAAGCCCCGCCGAGGTGCCGACCAATCAGAACCCAGCGGTCTCAGAGCCTGGCAGGGCAATGTCACCCTCGGCGGTGCCAGGGTTATTAACCAGGATGATGGGGAGGTGTGCGGCAGGGATGGGGTGGGGTTCTGAGAGAGGGGCTGGGAACTGGGTCGGGGTGGGGTGGAGACAGCCATCATGAAAATATCTTAATATCACAACAACCATTATATGAGAAACGGGACTTACTGGCTGAATGGCAGCCGTGACTGAAGCACCAGCTGTGGGTAGAGGGCAAGGGAGAAGCTGACTTAGCTTGGGTGGGCAGACGTGGGGGGCTGTGCCCCATGGCAGGAATTCCACCACCCAGGCAGGATGTGCTCACCCAGCCACAGGCTGCCTGGGGAGCTATTACCCTGGATTCTGCCCAAGCCTCACACATCTCGAAGTCTTCCTCCAAGTAGCAGGAATGCAGGAGCTGGATGAGGGAACCTCACTGTTCACTTCCCTTGTCCACCCACCAGATCACTGGGCTTTGGTTCTTAAAGTGCCTGTATTAACCCCTATGTAATTCTGTTTATCCACAGAGGTGGGACTTGGAGAATTGAAATCCAAGTAACTAACCGAGTACTAACATGAGTCCTTGGAATTCACTCTGCAACTTCACTTCTCTCTGAGCCTCAGTTTTCACAACTCTAAAATGGGAATGAGCCCACCCTCTCAGTGAAGCCCATGGTCAGCGTGCAATGAGGGAGAGTTACTGCTACAAAGGTGAGGGTAACATGATGATGATGCCCGTGGTGATGACCTCAGGGTCCTGGAAGTTGAATGACTGGGCTAAGGGGCAAGGGCTCTTTCTAAGGCAAAAATTAAACAAATCTTTCTACTGCTCTGAAGTCTTCAATGGCTCCACATCCCCTGCTGCAAAATGGGCACATTCTTCAAATGAGCACCAAAGCCCTTGTCCAGCTGGACCTTGTCTGTTCTGTCCCCAGCTGTGATCCACTTGTGCCCACTGCTTCCACCAGCCGTGCTTCTCCAGCCCTGCACCCTCCACACGCACGTACACACACACACTTTCCAGACTTGGAGCCTTTGCCTGTGCTGTTCCCCACCCAGGGAAGGCACTCCCACACCTCCACATCCGTCTTCCCCACCTTCTCATCAGCTCGTTCTTGCCGTGGGGGGCTCACCTGGCCATGCGGAAGATGAGGCTGCTGTCCTGGCCCCTCTCATCCTCGTGGAGCCTCTGGAAAGCCATCAGGAGGCTGTAATCCAGCACGTTGAGCTCCCGGAGGAAGGCGGTGTCCAGTTCCACCTGGCAGAGGAGCCAGCTCCTCTGGGGCCCTGCCGGAGCATCAGTGCCCACCTGAGCACTCACCGTGTGCCAGCCACGGTGCTCCACACGCTTCTGCCCCAGGAGGGCAGGATCATTACTGCCTCCATTTCACAAATAAGAAAACTCATCTGTACTTGGCCTTGGACACCTAGCTGGTAAGTCGTGGAGCTGGGATTTGAACCCTGTTCTGCACGACTCCAGAATCTGGGCTCTTAAGGATTAGGGCAGCGGGCAGTGCCAGGGAATGGAGGAAGAGCAGGCAGTGTCCGCCTCTGTGGCTCACCCAGGTCGATGGTTTTGTCTTGAAAGTTGAGGTCCTTCAACACCAGGACGAGAGGGCTGCCCTCAGGGGCCGGATCCACCCAGCGGCTCACCTCGCAGCCCTTAATGTCATACCTGGGGGTGGGGGGACAGAATTCAGCTTTACCTACAGTTGAGACACACAGGGAATCTCACAAGGTAATACGTGGAAGCCAGAGCTTCCACCGGGTGACTGTTCATGTATGCACTAAACTCATTACATCTCTACTCCTCAGCACAAGCCGGGTCTGTTACCGTCCCCACGTTAGAGATGGAGAAACTGAGGCTCTCTAACTTGCCCGACCTACCCAGCAAATTGGGAGCAGAGCAGAGATTCAAATTCAGCTTTTGGAAGCCCAGCACAGTCTTTAGCCTTCCCTGCGCTTGCCTTTCGGCACTTTGTCATCCCTGGAGATGTCGCAGACACACGGATCCAACACTAGACGGCAGCGCCAGGGGGACACGAGGGCAGACGATGGCTCCGGGGAGGAGCGCTAATGGGGACCGTGGGGGCAGTCAGGGCAGGAAGCCAGAGGGCTGAGTGCAGACAGAGGGGCTGCGCCTGAATCCCTGATACCACACGTCAGCTGTGTGGCCTTTCCCTTCCTCGGTTTCTCATGTAGGACGACAACACCTACCCCTCGGTGTGTTCGGGGAGTAAAGAAGACACTAGATGCAAAGGGTCAGCATAGCGCCCACCGCGTACTGAGTGCTCGAGAGGTGCTGGGTGTCGCCGTCTCCGACCCACCCGTTCTTGGGAACTCCCCTTCTGCCTGGGCCTCCGTGTCACCGTCTATCTAGTGAGTGTGGACGCTTCGGGTGGCACGTTCCGGGCCGGGTCGGGGCTCTGAGGCCTGCTCCCGGCCGACTCACCTCTCGGAGATGCGGCCGGCGGGATAGAAGACGCTCTGCATGATGATGAAGTATTTCTGGGGACAGGGACGAGGAGTGAGAGAAGCCACAATCTCACCCTCTAGCCGCCCCTTCCGCCCAGCCACCTCGCCTCGGCCTCACCCACCTTCTTTGCTCTGGCCACCCGCAGACTGTGCACTCCTGGAAGGGGACAGGGCTGCAGGTGAGGGCCCCGAACTCCACAGCCCTAGGTCCATCCACCCCAGTCCCAGCTCCAGGCCACGCCTTATTCTCCAGATCTGTGGCATCCGGAGCCCGCCCCCCCAGGCCCCGCCCCCAGACCGCTCCCTCTGCTCGGGTCCCACAGCCCCAGTGATGCCCCGCCCCCAGGTATGGCCCCGCCCCCAACCCTCCCTCGGGATCGTCTCATCCCAAGTCCGCCCCCTTTAGGCCCCGCCCCCAGACCCGCCCTCCCCCGCAC
>NW_007726749.1:441750-470027 GCF_000696425.1 Galeopterus variegatus
CCTCCCCGGTACGTTGACATTTAGGACCCGCCTCCCCCCCACCGAACCCAGCCCCCAGCCCCCGTACCCAGCAACCGCGCGAGCAGCGAGTGCGGGTGCCGCTGCAGGTGCTGCACGTAGCGGGGCAGGTGGGCGAGCAGCGTCCGCACCTCCCGGCGCCGCTGGGTCTTCAGGAAAAAGCGCTGGTCGTGGCTGGGGGGTGGGAGGGAGAGGTCACCGCCCAGGCCTGGCTGGATGGGCTCCCACCGGGCCCCCTGCCTCTGCCTGGGCACGTGCATCTCTCTGCCGCGTCTTGAGTCTCGGCTGGCAGCCTCATCATCGCCCCTCTTGCTTCCGGCCCTAGCCCTTAGTCTATTCTCCCCTCCCCCCGACCTCCATCTGGCTCTGACCCTCCCTGACCATGGCCACTCTGTTTCTCTCCCCAAGGGTCGGCACCACCACCACCACTCAGAATGCCTTCCCCTGACCCGGGGGCACCACCTGGTCCCCTGCCCCACCCTGCCGTAAGCTCACGACAGGAAGAAGCTGGCTTTGCTCTTGGAGGTGCTGAGGAATTGAAGATAGGGGTCACCGGGGCCCAATGCAGCCTGATAGTCCTCCTCGGCCAGGCCCAGAGAGCGGCGCAGTCGGGCAAAGGCTGGGCCGGCCAGAGTGCCCAGCTCAAAGCCCTGTGGGGAAGCAAGTGTCCACGTGGGCCCAGGCCTGTGCAGTTGGCCCTGGTGCAGGAGGTTCAGGGTGACCACCCCCTTCCTGCAAGGCTGCAGCAAGCCAATCACTCCCACTGCACAGAGGAGGCAACTCTGGAGGAGAGAGCAAAGCCCAGGACACGCCCCTCCCACACAGGGGTCTTGGCTTCCTACCTCATGGACCTGGATCAGGACCTCAGAGAAATCCTCCTGGGTGGGTGGCCCCTGCAGGAAGAGGAAAAGGGTCGAGGGCGAGTCTCAGTCTTCCAGTACTTGCCGCAGGATCTCCAAGTGTCCTGCACCTGGCCTTGCCCCTTCTGCCAATTTGATTCCTTCAGCAGACAGGGACCTGACTTGTTTCTGACTTGTGCCTGAGTTGGGCAGATGGGCTGCAGCCCTCCCGGGACTGGAGTGAGGATGACAGTGACCTGAGGCAGGGCCTGGGTGTCTCTCATCCCCTACTGGGTCCCCAGAACCAGGCTCTGAGTTCAAGCCTGGCACATGCCCCCAGACACACATGTCGGCCTAGTGAAGCCAGATTTCATCCCAGTACAAGCGATGGCCCTGAAGCCAAGGGACTGCCTGACAGAGCCAGGGAGGGGCAGGATCTGAGAAGGTTTCCTGGCAGAGGTGATCTCTAAGCTGAAATCTGAAGGGCAGTGGAGAGGAGAAGCAGGGTGCTCATAGCAGTGGAAACAGCATTGGTGGCCATCAGTGAGGGAAGGAAGGCCCAAGTGGCTGAAGCCAGTAAGGGAGGGATGGAGCGTGAAGGAGGCTGGACAGTTGGCCCTTGGAGCCAGCTGGACCTTGGGGCCATGCTGAGTACTGGGGTGCCATGAAAGATTTTCAGCAGATTATGAGGTCAGGTTGTGGTTTAGAGGATTTCCTCAGGCCCCTACACTCTCCTTGGACCTCCAGATCCCTGTGCCAGTACTTGGCTTGTGGGATGTGGTCACACTGCGCACATGTACGCACACACAAACAACACACATGCTCACCCAGGCCTGCCCAGCTGCTGAGCTTGCAGTTGGGCGACCCTTTCTGCTGAGCCAGCCTGTCCCCAGCCTAAGCTCCAGGGAGGATGGGCTAGGCTGGCAGGGTGGGGGTGGGGTCTTTTCTCAACCATAAACCTGGCAGGGCTGGGAGAGCCTCAGAAACCACAGGGTACAATCCCTCCCACCCATTATACAGATGGGGGCACTGAGGCCCAGATAGGCAGAGGCCCACCTATAGTCACACAGCAACCACCTGAGTCGGGGGTTCCTCACACCCCCAGCACTCTGGGATTTCCGGCCTCCACCCAGAATGTCCCTTCCTCCCAGGCACCAGCCTGGTCCTGCCATGGGTGTTCTGGTGATGCATGGGACAGACTGGCTACTCACCGTGGGCGGGTGATCCATGGAGACCTGGGTGGCAGCCCACAGCCCTGCCTGCATCATACACATCATCCCATGAAGCTCATGACCCGGGCCTATCTCAAACAGGCCCAGCCGAGACTGCTTGTCCCGTAGACGCCAGAGGAGGCCACGGCGTCTGGAGCTCGAGGTGGCTGCTCTGTGTCCAGCCTCTGGGGAGGGAGCTAGGACCTGGTGGGAGGAGGCACAGGAAGCAAACAGTATGCGGCAGCATCTCAGAGGGGAAAAACCTAGGTTCAAGTCCCACTTCCACTACCGTGAGCCTTCCCCGCATTTCTCTCTTCCTCAGTTTCCTCAGCTGTTAAATAGGGATAAGGCTGGCACTCACCTCACCAGATGTTGGGAGGGGCCACACACCACGTGGCATGCAATCAGCATTCAAACAGCAAATGGTTATTATTATCAGTAGGTCGAGCATGTGTTCTGCAGTCAAACCTGGCCAGAGACTGACTGTCTCTCCCCAGCTGTGTGACCTTAGGTAAGTCACCTAACCTTTCTGTTCCTCATTTTCTCATCTGTAACACGAAACCGTAACAACTCCTTCCTGGCAGATATTAACTACTGTTAGTGTTGAGTTTGAGCTCCGTGCACAGGAACCCTTCACAGTGGGATAAATAGTGATGCCGACGATTTCAGCATCACTCGCCTGTGCTGAGTTCCTCCAGGCCAGCGTGGAAGGGCGGCACGATGCTGAGATCATACCAGGTGGCCCACTAGGAGTGGGCATCCATGTGCCCAGCACTGGCTGAGAACTTGAGCTCCTAACAGCCCTATGAAGAAGGAGCTTTTCTTATCATCTCCATTTTCCCTACGAGGAAACTGAGGAAATCTCCAGGGGACACCCGCCAGACCGCCCCGCCCCCCTTCATATTGGCGACCCCGTGCGGGGCGTGTCCTGGCCCTAACCCAGTGCAGGGCCCCTCCCCGGCGTGGATGGGGGCGTGTCCGCGGCGCTCGCGGGAGGGAAGCCCGGCCCTTGCCCACCAACCCTTCCCTCTCGTGTCCTGTCTGGGGTCCGCACCTACCTCGCGGGGCCCCGGGCTCGGCGCAGCCATCGCCCCCGAGGCGGCTTCCCGGGCTCTGGCTGTGTCCGCCACCCCAGGGGCCCGGCTGCAGGAACCAGGCCCCGCCCCTGCCTCGCGACCGACCAATCGCGCGGCGCCGGTCGCGGCTGCACCCAATCCGCGCGGGGGGCGCTGGCCAAGGCCTCCCTGGATGTAAAATAACAAATTAGAAAGCCTGGAAACATTGTATGATAAAACCAGAGAGATTGATTTACTTTAGATGAACTATTCTTATTATTTCCTCTGTGTTGCTCAAATTCACAAGAATGTTATTAATTGGAGTTGATAGTTTCTGAAATCTTTTTTCAGCAGTAATAAATGGGGCCCAGAGCTAAATTAAGACATCCTTTCACTACTTCGGGCATAGCATTTTTTCGGGGGGCGCTGGCCAAGGCCTGCGGGCCCCGCCCCCGCGCCTGCAGCATACTCCGGACCGCGGTCCAGGCGGGCGGCGCCGCCCGGCGTTGGCCGGGGTCCCGGGACGCAGGACCCCCCATCTTCCTCCCCGGGGTGGGGAACTCGGGTCTCAGAGCCACCTGGGGGGGGGGCGGGTAACCGAAATCCTGTCCCGTCCTCGCACTCTGGCGTGAAATTCTTTCCTACTGTCTTTCGGGTTCGGAAACTAGGATCCAGAAAGAGAAGTGACCATCTCCAGGTCACACAGGAAGGCAGGAGCATCCATTCATTCAACACATGTATTTTGAACACCCGTTCTGGGCCAGGAGCTTTGCTAGACCCTGGGGATTTAGTGGTGAGTGAGGTGGGACGCAGCTGCCGGCGTGATCTTTTAAAAGCATAAATCGGATGATGTCACTCTCATGCTTGAAGCCTCCAGTGGCTTCCCATGGCAATGGAACGAAATCCAAAGCCCTTGCTATGGCCCCAGGCCCCGTCTGCCCACCCTCCAGGCCCACCTCCAATCACTCTCCCACCCCCCAGCCACAAGGGCCCCCGCTGTCCCTTAGCCACCGAACTCTCACCTCAGGACTTGGGCACTTGCTATTCCCCTGGACTTTCACTTGCTGTATTCCTTCTTGTCACCCTGCCCGGCTCTAACTAGCGCCCCTCCCCCCTTGATCACATCACCTTTCCTTTCTTCATTACCCTTGACACCGTCAGAGATTGTCTTGTCCATTATTTGTTCATCGCATCTGCCCCTTAGAATGGGAGTGCCACAAGGGCAGGAACCACGTGGGTCTCGTTTCCTGGCTCAGTGCCTGGTACAATCTGGTGCCCACAAACCAATGCGAGTACGGTGCACAAAGGGCCTCGGGGAGTCCCAGGAGGTGGAAGGTCAGAGTGGCTGGAGTGAAGAGCAGAGAGAGGGAAATACCTGGAGGGAAGACTGGGTTGACAGAGGGTCCCGTTAAGTGGGAGCCTGGAGCATATTCAGGAAATGAGGCCCCCCCAGTGGGGGGAGGGGACCCAAAGCCCCGGTGTGCAGCTGTCTGGACTGGAGGACAGAGGGGGGATGCAGCAGGTGAGGGCAGGGTGGGTGTGTCTGCAGTTGGCCCCTCTTTTCTCTATGATGAGGGAGTCGCTTCTGCTACCTGGAGGAAGAGTGAACATCCAAGGTTTGAGGGGGCAGAGGTTACACTGGGTGCTGTGGAGAATGGGAGTTGGTTGCCCACGAGGGCACATTGGGATTGCTAGCCAAGCTGGGGCCTGTGCCAGATCAGCCAACCCGAACACAACGGAATCAGCCCTGCTCTGACTCAGTAGCAGCCCTCACTGCTCAGGCCACACCAAGTTGGTCTGCTGGGTGCAAAAGATGGACAACAGGCTTGGGCTTTTAGGGGAGTTGCCCAAGGTTCCCTATTGTAATACTGGTACATCCTGGCCAAGCTGGCATAGGGGAGGCAGGGCTGGCAGAGGTATGACAGGGCCTCCACCAACTCCCCAGCTATGAGCTCCACTGGGCCAGAACCATATCTGTCCCAGTCCCACTTTATCCTTAGTGTCCAGCACAGGGACAGCACAGAAGAGGCACCTGAGGTATTCTCACTGCACAAACCAGGGTCTCCTGACCTGAGACCAATGCAGGGGCACCCCCAAGCCCCCTCCAGTACAGCTGCTCTTGTCAAGGATGGCACAGAGACAAACACACAAACAACATTTATTTTTGAGCTCTCACAAACAGGCCAGCACTGGGACCAAAGTACTTGGCCTCCATAAGAAGCAGTCAGTCTGGGGGCCCACTGCAGCTGCCCTAATGTGCCCTGAGACCCTGTGGTGGTCCTAGGGCCCGTATATCCTTCCCCTCGGCTTTCCAGGTCCAGAAGTCCTTGTGGGATCTGGGGCTGTGTCAGACTCAGGGAAGCTGTCTTCATGGAGGAGCAGGACTTGTGGGAGGAGGTCACATGTCACCTCAGAACCTGCTATGGCCAACATCAGCATGTGACTGGAGGGAAACAGGAAAGAGGGTAGAACCCAGAAGAAACAGTGACAAGGAGGCTGAAAGTGAAGTGGGGAGGACTAGCACTTTTCAGGCCCAGAGCTGGAAGGGCTGAGAGGGAAGCTTCCAGGCACTCCTCCCTTCTGGCTTCTGGAAGGGTAAGCAGGGGACGAGGGGGGCTCCGGCCAGACAGGGCTGAGTCCTGAAGAGCTCCGGCCCACAGGGATGTCGGCAGGGCAGCCAGGGTAGAGGGGGCCACAATGCCTGGACTGGTCCTGCAGGTTCCCACCCTTGGTCCCTGCCCTGAAGGGGATGCAGAGAAGGGGCCAGCAGCCTCATCCCCACTGGGCCTTCACTGAGTCTTCTTGGTCACCCTCTGATTTTTCAGCATTACGTAGGTGATGAACAATCCTGAAATATACACACCAAAAAGACCAGGTGAGATCCAGGCTCAGGGCTGCGGGAAGGCCAGGGAAGAGCAGCTTAACCCACCTGCAGGGCCATGCACCCACCCAACCACCCTCCAGGCCACCTGCTCTTCTCCCTAGTCATTCAGCAAGCCACACATCCACTCACATTCATTCAACAAACACTAACTGGGTGCCTACTACAGGCAGATACTGCATTTGGTGTTTCAGATTCCACAGGGAACAAGATCCACCTATCTATCCATCTGTGCACCCAGCCAACCACCTCTCCACCTACCTACCTACCTACCTACCCACGACCTGCCCACGCAACATCCTTACCTGCCCACCCACCCATCTTCGCCCTTATCATCTGATTGTTGACTCCAAACTACCTTCTTGAGCACCAACTCAGTGCCACAGCCTGTGCTGGGTGCTGAGGACACAGTAATGATGAAGATACAGCCCCCCTCCCTTAGGAGCCATGAGAGATAGGTGCAGAGATGATAAGCCATGGTGAAAGGTGACTGAGGTGTGAGCAGAGTGATAATGGGGAGTGGGGGCAGGAAAAAGGGAAACATGCCATTAGAGTCCAAAAGCCTGAGGCATCAGGAAGACCAGAGGGTTTACTGACTTGAAGGATGGATGGGAATACCCCAGGGGAGAGTTGGGAGCAAGGACCCTCAAGTAGATACACAGCAAATGCTGAAGTGTGGAGGCATGTTCAGGGGTGGGAGAGGGTGGTGGGGCCCTTCTGCCCAGGGTCAGGGTGGGGCGGGGTGATGACTTACCCACGAACAGGAGCAGCAG
This sequence comes from Galeopterus variegatus, assembly GCF_000696425.1. NCBI lineage: Eukaryota > Metazoa > Chordata > Mammalia > Dermoptera > Cynocephalidae > Galeopterus > Galeopterus variegatus. Next base: position 448,528 of record NW_007726749.1, read on the forward strand.
GAGGCCCGCAGCCAGTGGGATGGTGACAGCATAGGCTCGGGGTAAGAAATACTTGTGGATGACATGCTGGTTGTCGATGAATGGCTGACATCGAGGCAGAGTTCTGGTGAGCATTGCTCGCCTAGCCTAGCCCCCAAGCCCAAACATCCCTCCTCCTCCATCTAAGGTGCTGAGCCCAACCAGAGCATTGGGATAACATTTGCCTTTCCTTAAGATGATGGCATTGGGGTGCTGTGGAGTGTTTCTTTCATTCATTTAGTTATTAGTTGTTGACAGGGGACTTGCTTGATGCCTGCCCTAGGTTGGTGCTGTGGACCTGGCAGTGAACACAAGACAACAGACCTGCCCGAGGCACTCAAAGCCCAAAAAGGTACATGAGGAATTCTTGAGTGATTCCCAACACAGGCTCCCAAGTCTTTTTTACTAACATCTTTCTCCAAAGGACACAAAGTTCTGCAAGATTTTGCCTTCCAACACACTGCACTTCTTAAGCAATAACCAACAAATTTTACTATAAGAAAAAAAAAATCCTAAAGGTTCTCACAAAATCCACTGGCGCTCGCTATGCCCAGGGGCCAGCCGCCTAACCAGAAGGAGCAGAACTCCCTTCAAAGGCAAAGCAAAGTGGGAACAGGGCTTCAGAGTGTAGCGGTTAAGAATGCGGCCTTGGGCCAGATCCTTCTCCCTGAACCTCAGCTTTCTCATTTATAAATTGCGACGCCACTGGCATTCTCCTCATAGTGCTGTTCTAAAGATCCCAGGAGGTGTGGCAGGGAAAGCACCTAGCCCCGCGCCTGGCATACAGTAGCTGCTTAAATGGCGTTAGCGGTCGGCTTCAAGATCCAAGGATGGGGGATGGTGAACCATACAGTAGCTGCTTAAATGGCGTTAGCGGTCGGCTTCAAGATCCAAGGATGGGGGATGGTGAGCCCAGGGCGGGGGAGACAGACATACCAAGAGAATCACCCAGGCGGTGTAGTAGGTGAAGACTACAGTAGCTGCTTAAATGGCGTTAGCGGTCGGCTTCAAGATCCAAGGATGGGGGATGGTGAACCCAGGGCGGGGGAGACAGACATACCAAGAGAATCACCCAGGCGGTGTAGTAGGTGAAGATGATCAGGCTAACTGCGACGAGGCCGAGTCCCACCACCTGGTCTGTCCCCGTGGCCTGGAGAAAAGGGAGGGCTCAGCTGACGAAGTGACTCTCCGTTCAGGTGCACTAATGGAAAAGGGGCGTCGCAGCCTGATTACGCTCTAAGCTTCCCATTCATTGAACGTGTCAATTCCTAAGCTGGGAGGCAGTGCCGGCCCTCGGAGTCTTCATCCGTACAGTGGGCGGCCGGGAGAGCAATCCCGGTTCCGAGTGCCCAAGCCCCAGCTCCTGAGCAGACCCGGGACCCCACCTCCAGGGACCTCCTACCCCAGCACTCGGTCCCAACCTCACCATCTCTGCGCTCCGCCACCGGAGCAGAAAACTACATCCGGTTCCGGATCCGGGCCCTTCTGGCGTTGGGCCGCGGGGTACGTTGGGAGTCGTAGTCCCCAGGCCGTCCCAGGACCACGTTGCCCGAGACCGACAGGCGCCGCCTACCCTTTGCATGTCGGGAAATATAGTTCTTAAGGGCATTGTGGGTACGTTGTTCCCCGTGTCTCCCGAGGGAATAGGGCACCAAGACTGCCTGGCCTTCGTAGCCACGGTTCTGTCGGACCCACCCAGCTCCACTAAAAAGCCCATCACTAAACATCCCAGAGACCTAAGGCCAGAGCGGTATGGGGATGGGGGATCGGAAGTCCCATCTATCAGATGGGGAACAACAGTGAGACTCGAAGAGGGGCAGATCACAATCCGAGTCAGGGTGAAACCGATGCCGGAATGCAAGGGCTCCACTTTCTGGGCCCGAGGCCCTTACTTGTCTGTTGGGGAGAAGGGTGCAGAGAATGCTGGTCTGGCGTGGGAGGAGGGACTGACCTGAGCCCACAGGGATGGGAAGGGTTTCGATCAGCAGGAACACCCCTTTAACCTCTCCTGGCTTCCCTGGCGACCCTTCGGGTGTCCCCTCCTCCCTCTCCGTCTGTCTCTAGGGCCCTGGGTGTCCTAGCCGCCCAGAGAGGTTTCCAACTGATCTTATGGGCCCTTCCCATCATATGATGGGCCCTTCTCAACCTCCCATGGGGGAGGTTGAGTCAGATCATCTTTGATGCTTCTTCAGCTCTGGGGCCTGGAACTGTCTTTCCACAGCTCTTGGGGCTGGCTGCTTCTCACCCACCAGGTCTTACTGGGATGCAGTACCCCCAGGGAAGCCACCTTTGCACCTGGAGGCAGGGGCTCCCTCCTCTGTGCTCCACAGCCCCAAGTGTATCTCCATTACGACGCTTGTCATTGCATTTTAATTAGGTGATTTACTTGTTGATCTGGCCCACATGACTGTGATTTCCCTGAGGGCAGGGTCTGTGGTCACTGCTGTATCCTCAGCACCCAGAATGGGGCTTGGCACGAGTAGGAGCTTTGAGTCAACCAATCAGCTTTAAGACTCAGTGATTTGTTTTAGAACCTGGAATGCTACAGAGTACAGCATCTGAGGACTCCAGGCCTCCTGGAGAGGTTATGTGGATGTGGCCTGCAGTCTCCACTTGGCAGGTTCGGCGAGAGATGCAGTCTGAGCCTGGCATGGTTTGCTCCCTCTGGCAGCATTTATCTCCCTGAGCCCATCTCTGACTCTGGGGGTTGCCCCCTCCCCCTCTCCCCCAAGCTGACAGGACCAACTTTCTGGCTGGGAGCCCACTTTTCCCTCCCAGTGTGCCGAAAGCAGAAGGGACTGAGAATCAGCCTTGAGGGTTTAAAGGGGTCAGCCCTGGGACGGGGTGGGGGTAATACTGTTCTGGGGACAGAGACAGTCCTAGTGACCTGGTTCCTTCTGGCCCGGCCTAAACCACTGAAGCTTCCTGACACCTCTGAGCTCATTCAAGACCCAGAGCAACTTGCCTTTTCTAGAGCTTGGCTAAGCCACTGAGCTCCTGTGTGACTTGGGACAGTCAGGAACAGTGGTGAAGGGCCCAGGATGAACCTGGGGCTTTAGAGAGACTGGAAGCCCACTCAGCACCTCCTGCAGATCCGGCTGTACACCTGTGTTCTCATTTGATCCCCAAGCCCTTTTGCGCAAGGAAACTGAGGCCCAGAGAGTTATCTGTCCTTGGGCATACTTTTTAGAGACCACCTGACTGTGGGGAGGTCCACACAGCAGTGGTTAGAACTTGGGCTCTGAGGTCACAAATGCCACTTACTAGGTGTGAGACTGGCAAGTAACTGCCCTTCTGGGCCTCAGTTTTCTCCCCAGAAATCTGGGATAATAAAGGTGGCAATAATGTGACTGCAGCCAGGACTTGCAGAACCCTGGCCACCTACATCTTTCCCACCCCTGGAAAGTCACTTACACACCTGGCTTCCTTCTGATGTTGTCTTTGACCCAAAGTCGATGTGCTAAAGTAACAAGGTTAAAAACCAACATAGTAAAGTAACAAGGTTTTAAAAAAAAAACAAAACAGCAAAAGAAAAACTACAACATTTAATTTTTCCCCCCAAACCAAGACACTGACACTAGGCTGATTTCCCCTTACAGTGTTATTTTCTACAACAGAAGCTGGGACACAGATACAAATACAGCCCACTGAACCAGGAGTGGTGGTGGCGACACTGTTAGAAAGGAGGGGAACTGAAAAACAAAGACCTCCCCTCCCCGATCTTCTCAATCACCTTCCTAAAAACAGAGGAAAACGTGGACATTCTCCATCCTGGCAGATCATGTCGTGTGGTCAGTTTGTGGGGTGAATGGGGCGGGGGGGAGAGGGGAGGAAACTTTAAAAATATTGTAGACCTTTATTTTCTTTAAATCTCCTAATAGAAACGTTAAACTGTCTTTCAAGAAGATTCCAAACTGGCATTGCATAGACCAATTCCTTTCCAAAAATATCTCTAATAAATTCTCTCTATCTATATATAGAATTTGAAGTCCAGGAGCTGTAGGCACCTGGTGGGAATTCACTGAGCTTGAGGGGACCAGAGGGCTGAAGAAAGGGCTCCCACATGGGGATGAGGCCAGGGCTCCAGGCCTCTGGCTCCAGCCAGTGTTAATTTGGTTGTGGCCAAATTCTCAATCCTACTACCCTGGCCCAGGGCCTGGTGTGGAAGGATGTGGCAAGCTCTGTCTCCTTCTGGGGTGACTGTCAAACTCAGACCTTGGCTTGGGTGGGGTTGGGGTTCCTGGTTAGGGGGAGTATCCCCAACAGCACCAAAGCCATCTGTTTTGTGCCTGAAGCCCTAGAACTTTGAATTGGACCCAAAATACACCCTGAATGAACCTCCCCACTTGTCTGGGTGAGGTCACGCAGACACAGTAGGGAAGGACAGCACCCCCCCCCCATCTTCTGGGGAGTCACTCATCTGAAGACAGTGCGGCCAACTCCCTTTTAAAGTGCAGGTATCTGCAGGGCGGAAAGGGACTCAGAGCTCACCAGAGCCTTCTCCAGCCAGAGCAAATGCTCTGTCCTGCCTTGGCAGGCATCTTCTAACATTCATTTTCTAAGAGTTAGGTAATTAAAACAACAACAGGCTGGCCGGTTAGCTCAGTTAGTTAGAGCACAGTCTTGTAACACCAAGGTCAAGAGTTTGGTTCCCCATACCGGCCAGCTACTCAAAAAAGAAAAAAAAGAAATCTTTAGAAATGCTCTGGTCCGAATGTTAGGGAGTTCTAAGACCAAGAACCCCAACTCTTGCCAGATGGGGCAGATAGGGAACTGGGCAAGGAACCCTCCCAGCCTGGGGAGGACACCTGCCCCACTCCCAGAGAGAACCAGCATTCTGCCCCCAGCTAGGTCCCCAGCCCTGCTGGGACCCATCCAGCGGGTGGGGGAGCAGACACAGAAGCACCTCCCCTCACCTGGGGGAGGAGAAAATATTGAGCTAGAATTCCAGGGGACCCATCCAGCGGGTGGGGGAGCAGACACAGAAGCACCTCCCCTCACCTGGGGGAGGAGGAAATATTGAGCTAGAATTCCAGAAAAAAAAAAAAAGAAAGAAAACAAGGAGGGAGGGAGGAAAGAAAGAAAAGAGAATAGGTAAGTAAACGCCAGCCTGCTGTGTTTACACAAAATGAGTAAAATTTAAAAGGGCAGAGGAGTTTGTCCAGGGACTGGCTGGTGGCCAGAACCCACCTTCAAGCAAGTAACAAGAACCGGGGGGAAAGTGCTCAGAGTAGGGGCTTTAGTGAGGGGCAGGGGTGGGGTGCAGGACCAGACTGCTCCCCGCTGGGAAAGCACACCCCTTAGAGGACCCCACCTCTCCCCTGCCCAGAAGGCGGGGTGCTTCCAGAAGAGGGTTGGGCTTTTCCGGCCAGGAAGCCAGCTCGGGCTGGTAAGTCACAGTCCACCCACCTCTCCAGTATCAGCCCCAGCCTGGGCCAGCTGATCTGAGGGCAGAGAAGGGGGCTTTGTTTGCCCTGCCCAGCCTAGCCCTGCCTGACCCCCAACCTTCCTGTAGGAAAACCAGCTGCTCAGGACCCAGCCCTGGGCAGAGGGCACCACTGGCACTCAGACCTTTCTCAGCACAGAGCCTGGGCCTGAGCTGGAGCTAAGCAGAGGGAGGAGAAGCAGCACCACGTTCCAGCCGGGCTGCTAGACCCTGGGCCTCTGACTGCACAGCAGGCAGCATCCAGGAGTCCTTGGGAAGAGGTTGGTGGGGGGAGGTGAGGGGCCAGTGGGGACTGTGCTGGGAACAAGCATGTGCAAAATGCAGGCTGCCAGGGCAGCAGGAGAACATTCGCTGAGGGAGGTGGGGGTCTGATCTGGAATGTGGATGGGGTCTGAGGTCTTGGCTCCAGGAGGAGGCTGCCAGCAGGTCCCCCAGAACACAGGCAAAGGACAACTGAAGCACTAGGCAGTCAGAGTGTCACAGGTGGCAGGACTCTGGGGGTGGTCTGGCCCCCCGAGGGCAAGGGGACAATGGACCAAGGCCTTGCCAGGGCATGACCAAAGCCTGTGCTCCTGGAGTGAGTGGTGACACAGGGGGACAAGCCCCTTGGATATAAGCATCCCCACATTTCTAGGAGCTGCTGCATGTCCTTGCCCCAGGGGGCCAGGTCAGTCTCCAGCAGGTGCAGTCCTGGCCGGCTCTGTCTTTCCCACCTACCACATGGGCCCGGCTGTCCTGCCTAGTAGTGGTTCAGAGGAAAATATTCACAGTGGTGCCTGGGCCTGGCGGGCCAGGAGGGTCCCAGCACAGATGGAAGGACAGTGGAATGATGCTTTGGGGACAGGTATGGCCTGGAGTGCATGGAGGAGGCATGGATGAGATGCGGCACGGATGGAAATCCGAAGGGGAAGGTTCCTTGTGGAATGATGCGGTTCTGGATGGATGCTCAAGAACGCAGTGCCCTTCTCCAGCCCGGACACCTGCTCCTCAATGGCTTTCAATCACGACTGGCTCGTAGACCCCAGAGGAGACCCTGCAGGGGAGAGACAGGTCAGTTTGTCCCCCATGATGCTCCATTTACCTAGCGCTCTCCTGGGCCAGGCCTGCAGAAGTGCTTCATAAGCAGGCACTGTTTACCAGCCCTGTTCTGCAGAGCGGCTAAAAATTGAGGCTCAGAGATGTTACATCACTTACCCAGGGTGACACAGACAGTTAAGTACCAGAGTCTATGGGGACCACAGAGCTGGCACAGTCAGCTTACACACTCGGGAGTGCCAGCCGTATCCTCCTAGTAACCTTGGCAGGGAGGGACTGCACATGAGGAGTGAGGCTCAGAGGGACCGTGACATGTGCCAAGAGAGCAGTAGAAAGTCAGGGAGCCTGACCAGCTCTTCTCCCTGCCAAAGGCCAGGCCCATCCATGGGGTTGTGGACATTCGAAGCTTGGCATACAGCTCTACTATATCTTGCTGCCGACCAGATTGGTTTCTTCCCTCCCCTGAACACCAGTTTTCTCATTTCCAAAGGGGGCTATGGAGAGGTGTTTACAAACCTCCAAGGAGCCCCGCTCTGTTTTCTTCTTGCCCAACCCACCCAGAGCAGCTCGGGAGGTTTGCTGAGATGGCGGCTGCAATTTTGAGCCTAGCCAGAAGGGGTCAGCAGAGCAGCGCCACCAGCCTTGTCTCTTCCACTCTGGAGCTAGATGGTAAATGGGCATTTTCCCACCTTGCCCACAGGAACATGGGGAAAAGCATTCTGCACAACCCTGCATGTGGGAAGCTCCTTCACTCATTCATTCACTGGGTGAGCCACAAGGATGTAGTGCACCAGGCACACAGTCGACATGCTCTGAATGAATGCCCAGCACAACCCTGCATGTGGGAAGCTCCTTCACTCATTCATTCACTGGGTGAGCCACAAGGATGGAGTGCACCAGGCACACAGTCGACATGCTCTGAATGAATGCCCATGAGAGGGCACCTATAAAATGCCAAGTTCCTGTAGAAGTTGGATCCTGCCACCCCCCCATCTGCGAACATCATGTGGGCGTTCACACACATTTACAATGTATCCTGGCAGTAAGCTCAGTGCCCAGCACAGCTGGTGCTCAATAAATATTTATTCAAGGGGCTGGCTGGTTATCTCAGTTGGTTAGAGCACAACCTGTAACACCAAGGTCAAGGGTTTGGATCCCCGTACTGGCCAGCCACCAAAAAAAAAAAAAAAAAGCTAAATAAATATTTGTTTAATAAATGTGTCATCACCACCTTTATTTTAGGGGTTCCCAGACTCAGGAGGAAGGAGATGGAAAGCAGAGCCCAAAATATACATCTTATTAAGCCCCTGCTGTGTGCCAAGTGCTGTGCCAGGCACTTTCACAGGTGACTCTGGGAACAAGCCCAGGCCTGTTGGTGCTCTCACTGTCCCAGGTTTCCAGGTGAGGTGGACGTTGTCCTCACCACTTGACAGATGGCAAAACTGAGGTTCGTAGAGATGTGACTGGCCCAAGGTCACACTGTGGTGATGAGCTGGCATTCACAGCCAGGTGAGTGGGCTGCAAAGACTTTGCTCTCACCACCATGTGCTACAGCCGCCCTGGCAACCCCTCCCCTGAGCTTTCACCCCCTACCTGTTGGCCAGCTGGATGCCACTCAGCGTGGTGGAACCGTCACGGCTCACGAACAGCCGGAGGTTGCTGTCTGTAGGGACAAAAGGAGGACAGAGGCTGAGCAGGGGCGGGGCAGCACCCAGAGGCGGTGGCATCGTCCCTGCCGCCTGGAGCAGGCAGCTCACCCTCAGCGCTGCTGCCATCTGTGAAGTCCTGGCTCTGCACAATCTTCTCCACGATGTCATCCGCATCGATCCGCGTGTCATCCACCCAGGTCGGGTGGCTCTCCATTGAGTCCTTCTTCCGCCTGGGTAGGGGTGGGGCCGATTCATAGCAGTCAGGGGAGTAACAGGCACAACAACAAAATAAGGACAGTAATGACAGTGAGCACCCACAGCACTAGAAGATTCTGGGCATGTTCTGAGGACACAGAGGCACTGAGAGGTTAAGTAACCTGCCTAAGGCCACACAGCATGTAAGTGGTGGATCTAAGGCTCTACCCCAGCTCTGTCAGGACAACAGAATGTGCTCTTGTCCGATACACAAAACTGCAAACAGCAACTATCAACTGAGCTCCTGCTGCGTGCCAGGCGCTGGGCTGCTCCCTGTATGACCATCAGCTGGTTAAATTGTCACCATCCAATTCTCTGAGGCAGAGGCCCCACTGTCCCTGTGTATATTATAGGTAAAGAAGCACAGGTTGAGGGAGCTACCGGGAAGGTATCTGCTCTCCAAGGAGCACTGAGCAGTGGGACCTACCGAAATGAGCGGTCTGACAGGTGCAGGGGCCTGGGCGGCCGTGGAGGCTTCTCCGTGAGCCGGTGCTCCCGCTCGCTACCCTCGGGGCCCTCCACGGTCATGCTGAGGCCACCAGAGGCGCTGCTGCTGGTGGATGTGTTACGGCGGTGTGTCAAGTCCGACAGGCTGGAGGAGCGTGAGTGCTCTGTGCTGTAGCCTGGGGGGTGGGAGCCAAGGGCTGTCATCACGGGGAGTAGGGGAGGGGGAGGAGGGTGTTCCAGGAATGTAGGAGGCCACCATGGGGGCAGGGCCACACGACCACACACTCACCAGAGATCCTGGACTGCTGGCTGGCATAGCTGGAGTTGCGGGAGTGGCCGGAATGGAACACCTCCTCGGGGCTCGACAGGTTCTGGTCTGGCTCCTCTGGCAGCCCTGGAAGGTAGGGAGGGCCAGGGGATAGGGGTTACCCCATGGTGCCCACCCTCGCCCTTCACACTGTCCCCTCCCTGAGCCTCCGATTGGGGGAACGACTGTGTATTTCCATCCAACAAACTGAAAAACTGAGGTTCAGAGGAGCAGTGACCTGCCCCAAGCCACAGGTCAACATCTGAACCCAGGTGTGTTCCTTCCACAGATATGGGGTAGGACCTGGTGTGGGCGTGTGCCACAGGCCAACAAGAAGGAAGAAAGATGAACAAAAACTAAGCCACAATTACCCACACCCACGGGGAGTGGTTCAGAGCAGGGAGCAGCACATATGGGGTCTGGGGATCAGGGAAGTCCCCTCCAAGGAGATGGCCTTAATGCCAAGGCCTTCAGGATGCATGGGGGGCACAGATGAGGCATCAGGGGAAGGGTGTTCCAGCATAAGCACAGGCACTGAGGCTGGAATGAGTCTGAGTCACCTTAGCTGGAGTGCAGCCAACAGGGTGAGGGGGAGTGGGGTGTGGGAAGGGAGCAGGCCAGGCCCAAGGGACGGGCCAACAGCCCTGTCCCAAGTCACCTGTAAGCCCAACTTCAAAACAAATTTTCCTGGCACTCCCCAGCAGGGGGCTCAAGGGAACCAGCCAGGGCCCACCCACCCACCAGCCCTCCTGGCCAACAGAGAAAGGAAGGATGTGTCTGTGTCCTCTTCAGAGATGAGCACACCCAGGACACAAGCGGACCCCAGGCCTGCCTGTGTGTTCACCCAAAGCCACATGGCCTTTCAAGGCCCCAACAGGTCCTCTGCATGTGGAGGGGGCAGGGGGGGCCAGCTACAGGGGCAAGTGGGTGCTCAAATCCCATCTGCCTGGGAGAGGTGAGATGCTTCTTCTACTTTGCACAAAGCCACCATTTGTGCTGGGGTGACCTGGTACCCTGACAGACCTCTCCTCTGGGGACCCCCACTCTGAAGCCAGAGAGAGCAAGCGTGCTGGAAAACTCCCGTCCCTCGTGCAGACTAACAAGAACCCCAGTTTGCTGCTCTGGGTTGCACCTGGCTGGGTCTGCAGGAAAAATGGGAGTGGAGGAAAGCTGGGCCCTTGAGGCCAGAGGTCCCTAACTGCCCCCAGTCCGCCCCTAGGGGCAGAATCACCCAGCAAGAACCTGCTGAGCCGCTGGAGGCTGGTGTCCTCTCTAACTGCTGTCGTGGCACAAATTAGAGCCGCCACATGCCACCGTGCTCACAAATCAGCTTGGGGGCAGTCTGCAGCTCCTAGCTTTAGGGACCAGCTTCACCCTGCACAGCGCTAGGAATTGGCTGGGGCCCCAGCGAATGCACAGGGGCAGGCCACAGCCTCCTCTCCTGGCAGCACCACCTCCTCCCAATTGCCAAGTTGTCTCCTCTGGGGACTCAGGCTCCTTCTCATTTTTCCTAACAACGTTAGCAATAACGGTAATAAAAACGTAATGCCTGCTGAGCATCTACTATGTGCCAGGGAGGCAGACAGCACTTTGCTTAGTTGATCCCCAAAGCAGCCCAAGGTGGTGTTACCATTACCAATCACATTCTCCAGAGGACAGATGCTCAGAGAGGTGAAATGGCTGGTCCCAGTCACACGGCAAGTGGGAGAGCAAGAGCTCCCAACAAGTCCCTCTGCCACGTTCATCGCACCCACACTCTGGACTCTCAGACACCACCTCCCCACGGAAGCCTGCCCTGGCCCAGATGGACCCGCCCCCAGCGCCTGTCTCCCCACTTCTGGTTGCATCTGTAGGTGGACATGCATGTGGTTTATTTATGGTTTGACTAACACCTGTCTCTCCTGCTACACTGGAGGGCCATGAGGGTGGGGACACCATGTTGATTTTGGTGCAGGGCACTGCTGTGATCTTGGGGCCCGGCAGGGCGGCCACACATGAGGTGCTTGGACCACATCAGCTGAATGGAAGCCTGAGCGGATGCAAATGTCATCGCACCTCCTCCCTCCTTCCAGCAAGCGTCTCCTTTGGGGCCTGGATGTGCAGTGGAGGTAAAAGCCATCTCGGGAACATACCTGAGCTGAGGATGGTAGGCCTGGCCTTGTGGGGCCGGGATCCCGTGAGGGAGTTGGTGCTGCTGTTGCCACTGCTGCTGGTCCCGCCCCCCTTACACGTCAGCTGCAGGGAGGAATCCTGGCCCGGGATGGAGATGGACTTGGCAGTGGACGGTGGCCTTGGGAAGACAGAGGGGTGTGATTAGGGTACCCCACCTCAGAATCAGAGGAAGATGGGGGGCCCAGGAGTCTGGAGGAAGGAAGAGTCCCAGTGCCCCCTCCCCTCCGGTGGCCTGTGCCAGCACTCACGTCTTGAAGCAGGGGTCTCCAGAGAGCAGAAACATACCAATGGTGACCTATAGGAAGGGGGAGAAATCAGCCAAGCTATGCCACCCACAACCCCCAGGCACGGCTCAGTCCCCAGGAGGGCTAGGACTCTAATCCCATCTCTGAACCCCCATGGCTGGGGGCCCTGGAGAAGCCACCTAGCCTCACTGAGGCACCATCTCCTCCCGTGGGGGGTGGAAAGGAGCCTAAGTCCTGCCTGGGGCAGTGGGAGGAGGAGGCAGTTTGAAGAGGCCTTCACCTAGCTCGGCACCTGGCACAGTGAGTATGGAGCACAAGTTAGCCACCATTGTTTTAAAATTACGACTATATTGGGCCGGCCTGTGGCTCACTCGGGAGAGTGCGGTGCTGATAAAATTACGACTATAGGCTGTGAGTTCCTCCAGGGTGGGGACCACGCAGTCACTCCTCATCCTGAGTGGTCAGCTTGTGTGAAGGGCACAGAGCTCAACACAGTGGGCAGGAGGGTGTGGGGGTGCTCAGAGTCCACCACGGTGGGTGGGGCTTGGTGAAAGACTGATGAACAAAGCAAAGCAGGAAGCCTTCAGAAACTGAACATCCACGTGGGCAAAGATTCTGGCAACAGCCGAAACATGGCAAGGTTTGGGTCCCAAAATTGGGGATGAGATGGAGCGATAGGGAGAGGGTGGCAGGGTGGGACAGAGGTGCTCAGATCCCAGGATCACCACTGACAAAAACGGTGACCACTGAGCTGAGGCTTTTTATGGATTATTTCAGTTGGCCACAATAGCAGTCTACAAAGCAGGTCATAGCCCCAAGTTGTAGACTAAAGAACTGAGGCTCAGAGAGGGGAAATGATTACCCAGGTCCCTGTGGACAGGCCGTGGGGGAGCTGGCCTCGAACTCAAGGCCACCTGATCTGCAGGCCCCTGGATCTGGCCTGAGTGTGCACAAGGCCACTTGGGAAGGGGGAACCAAAAGGCCCCAGCTCCCACATCAATCTGCTTGGACAATTTGCTGGTGCCTGCAGTTCCCTCTGCAAAGGGTCTAGGAGGCCGTAGAGCCCTTGCCCACCACCTCCTACCCAGCTCTGCAGAGGCTGTGTCAGGGCAAGCCTGTTTCCTCAGCTGGGTAGAAGGGTGTGGAGACAGAGGAAGAAAGGGATGCTGGTGGCAGACACCCAGACATCTCTGTCCTCAAGAGGCAGCTGCCTGGGGCCCACAGAGCCCAAAGGTCCAGGATGGCAGGTTGTTCTACTTACTGATGCTCCACAGGCAGCCAGGCTGCCTCATGTCATGTGGGACTATGGTCAGGAGCTGGCCACAGAGTCAAACAGCTGGGGGGGTCAAGGGTCAGCTCTGTTTGTGACCCCAGGCAAATGACAACTTCTGCCTCGACTCCCCTCTGTGCAAAACTGGGACTAATATTGGATACCCCACCTCACAGGGCTGTTGCCAGGGGTCATGAGATAAGAGATGGAAAGCACTCAGCACCGTGCCCACCACTCAGGAAGTGCTTGTCACACCCTTACAGAGACCATTAGGGTCTACCCCGACTATGGGTGGGGAAACCAAGGCCAGCAACCAAGCCAGGCCTCTGAGAATGGTTTTCTGACCCCAGGGTCCACATCTTCCCAAAGTCTCTCACTGCCTGTCCTGGTAAGAGCCCTCCAGGCACCTCTGATGAGAAGCCGAGGGGTGGGGGCAGAAGAGGCAGCAGGGCCCTGTACCTTGAGGATGGAGTTGTCCTGGCGGGTGTTCTTCGTGTCATATCCCTCCAGCAGGCAGCAGCGTACCGTGGAGCCTGAGCCAGCGAACTCAGCCAGGTTCAGGTCAGCAAAGCCCAGCTGGGAGGGGAGGAGGAGTGTGTGGGAGGCTGCAGGGAGCATGGGCTCATGGCTGGCAGATGCACTGGAAGGGTTAACTTGGCAAGGGAGCAGGGAGGGGGGGACAGGCAAAGCCCCTGGGACCACTCATAGCCCAACTGACTGTTGCATAACTGGGACCCAAGGACAGAGGCTCCGGGTTGGCGGCAAGGACGTGGCAAAGCCAGGAGCTCACATCCCTGAGCCACACAAAGTGCCCTTTGTGCTGCGTCCCAGTGTGCACTGGGGCCAGTGCGCCAGAGATGAAAGGACATTGTTGTCTGTGACACAGACACATTGTTCCCTGGAAAACAAGGCTGTGCTGTCGGGAGCTGCCAGTGAGCAGGCCCATGCGAACTTGGTGGCAGCTTGGGGGAATGGAACGCCCCCACCAGGGGGGTCCAGGAGGAGAGGGGAAGGAACACTCAGCAGTGTGGGCAGGAACCCAGAGTGAGGGTCTGGTGAGCAGAGTCCAGGGTCAGCCCTGGGAACTCCAGCTGATGTTGAGTGGAAGAGAGCAGCGAGGGACAGGAAGGGGAGTGGGAAAAAGTGCAAGAAGAGGACATAGGCTAAGAATCCCCTTAGATGGAAGCCAAGTCTCCAGACCTGGAGGGGAAACTGAGGTTGAGGTGAGGGGTTACCAGGCTCGGGGAGGAACACTCAGCAGTGTGGGCAGGAACCCAGAGTGAGGGTCTGGTGAGCAGAGTCCAGGGTCAGCCCTGGGAACTCCAGCTAATGTTGAGTGGAAGAGAGCAGCGAGGGACAGGAAGGGGAGTGGGAAAAAGTGCAAGAAGAGGGCATAGGCTAAGAATCCCCTTAGATGGAAGCCAAGTCTCCAGACCTGGAGGGGAAACTGAGGTTGAGGTGAGGGGTTACCAGGCTCGGGGGCATTTTACCCACAAGGAAACTAAGTTCAGGGAGGGGAAGAGACTTGCCCAAAGCCACACAGCTTAACCATCAGAGGCAGGACTGAAGCTAGGCCTGCTTCAGCACCACATCCTGCCACTTCTCTAGGCCTCAGTTTCCTCCTCTGTATAATAGGAGTAAAGCCCGTGGTGGAAGTTCAATGACAGAACAGAAGGAAGGGCCTGGAAGCACCTGTCACATGCTAGGTGCCCAATAAATGTTTGTAGGTGAAGGCAAGACACTCCCGGCTGTTGCTCGTAGTTTCTCTCCTGGTTGGGTGGCTGTCCTCACCCATGTGAATCAACAGGACAAATTTCCTCTCTGACAGCACCCTCCACAGCCTGTCCTATGCTGCTGGACAGGGATGTCAGTGCCCCGGGCTAGGGCAGAGTGCACAGCCCAGCCTGCTGCGCTCCTGAGTGCTGGTCAGTGGAAGGGCTGCACCCTACACAGTACCTCCCTCTGGCCTTCCACGCAGGGCGAGAGGTGAGGCAAAGGCATTTCCCCTCCTGGATGGCGACTGCTAGAGCCCACCCTCCTGCTGCAGGGCTAGCATCCCAGGAGCCATGCAGGTCCCCCACGGGGAAGAAGGACTGAGGGCAGTGCAGGCTTATTCAAAGCCAGAGCCGTCTTCTCCCAGTAGAAAAGGTTTTACTATGTGGGGCTGAACTGTCTGCGGGTGCAGTGAAAACCTGGCAGCAACACAGATGTCCACCAGCAGGGACTGGCTGAATCAACCATCACCAGCCACACAATGGGACACTGCTGTCCTTAGAAAGCACATGGAAATTTGTGATGACATGATGTACTGGGTAGGTAAAAAACCAAGCTGCAAATCTGTGTATTGGTATATTTTTTAAAATCATATTTTCATACACAGAGGGTACTCATATTACATTTCTCTAAACCATACGTGTATGTTTCTTTATTCACTCCTCTGTAAGTATATTTCATAATTTGTTTTTTTTTTAAAAGGTCTGGGAAGATCCTAACCAATCCCAGTGGGTGGGGTCACGAGAAGAGGCTTGGAGAAGGGAAAAGAGACGGAAACCAGCACTTTCATTCTACAAACTTCTGTGCCATTGGCGTTGCAATAAGTATGTGCTGCCTCTATATTAAGTGCAAAGACTATCAATGGAGAGATTTCCAAAAAGTAACATATCTCTAGAGGGCTGAGTGCCTCCTGCTTGGCCAGTGTAGTGGACTGAATTATTTCCCCCCAAAACTCACTGAAGTTTGAACTGTGTACCCCAAGTTTTATGTATTAGAAACTTAGTCCCACTGTGACTATTAAGAGGGTGGGAAATCCTATCATGGTAATTGAAAGGTGGGACCTTAAAGAGGTGATTAGGCTGTAGGACCATGTAGTACTGAATGGATTAATAACGGTGGTCAGGGGCGTGGTTCTGAGGGCTCTAAAAAGAGAGTGAATGAGGTTACTCTCTGCGCTCTCTCTGCTCCACCATTTTCACAATGTGATACACTGCCAAAGAAAGCCTTCACCAGATGTGTTCCCTGGACTTTGGACTTCCTAGCCTCTGAAACTGTAAGCAATAAATTTCATTTTCTTTATAAGATACTCAGTTCCATGTATTTTGCTATAAGCAACAGAAATAGACTAATACAGGCAGAGAGGGAGCTGGAAGTCCTTCTGGAAGCTACTCACATGCCTGTTGCATGCCACCCCATCCCATCCCACCACCCCTTCACCCAGCCCCTCTTACCTTGGAATAAGTCTTCCCACCTTTCAGCTCCTGCACAGGGAGGGAGACACAAGCAGCAGAGTGATTGGGGAATTCCCAGAACCTCATGCATCTCCCCAAATCCCCTCAAACCTGAGTGACAGGGGAGGTGAAAAAAAGGGGACAGTGACTCCCTCCCATTTTTTCTTAGGGGGACAAGTCAGGGGAGGGGCCTGAAGCCACCAGACCTGGGATCCCATGCCCACCCCCAGCCCAGCCCTATTTATTATAAAATTCGCCCTTTTAAAGTATAGAATTTAGGGCCGGCCCGTGGCTCACTCGGGAGAGTGTGGTGCTGATAACACTAAGGCCACGGGTTCGGATCCTATATAGGGATGGCCGGTTAGCTCACTGGCTGAGCGTGGTGCTGACAACACCAAGCCAAGGGTTAATATCCCCTCACTGGTCATCTTTAAAAAAAAATAAATAAAGTATAGAATTCAGTCATTTTTAGTATATTCAGAGTTGTGCAACCATCATCAATATCTAAATTCTAAACATTTTCATCACCACAGAAGGAAACCCCACATCCATTAACAGTCAGTCCCATTCCATGAGTCCATCCGCTTCCGGCAAGCACTAATCTACTTTTGTTTTCTATAAATTTTATATAAAAATTCTGGTATTTTCATATAAATATTCCCAGCCTCACCTTACGCACAGACACGCGGAAGATACAGGGGTCCAGCAGGCCCGTGGCCGGGTTGGCGCTCATCTTACACACGAAGGTGAACTTCTTCTGCCATCGCACACAGTTCTCCTGCACCTCCTCCCTGCAGGCCACATGGGACAGGTGAGCACGTGCGCACAGGTCAGTGCCAGGGGACCCATGGGAGTGAGGGGAAGGGAGCTCTCACTCTTTACTTTGTATCACAAAGCGACTGTATTTTCATAAGAATATGCTTGTGTAATTGTTATAAAAAACACACAGAAAAATGTAACCAAAAAAATGATAAAACACAAGGCAGGGTGAGTCAGGCTGGGGCAGTGCCCCCTTCCCCAGGGAGCTTACTAAACAGCTGAGCTCCCACGACCTTCCTCTGTGACCTTGTGTGGCTCCTTTTGGTGCCACTGCCTGCCCCCAGCCAGGCTCCCGTTGGCAAGCTCATGTGACCCTCACAGCAGCCTCCCCAGGCTGGACTGCTCATTTTACAGATGAAGAGAACGAAGCTAGGTAAACTGTCCAGTGTCACCCAGCCCGTAAACAACTGGGCTGGGCCCTAAGCCTGGTTCTGCTTGACTCCACAGTCCCCTTCTTCACCGCTAAAGAGAACAGTCACAATAATAATAGCTAATACTCATATAGTGCTTCCCCTGTGTGCTAGGTACTGTTCAAAGAATGTCACAAAAGCCAGCAGTCATTGGGGCCCGCTCCAAGTGCCGGAGACAGGTGATCGTGCCAAACCTTTCCAACCACTGTCTGGGGCAGCTACTGCCATCAGCCCAATTCCATATTTAAGGAAACTGGGAGGGAGCCCTGGTGGCTGGAACCCCTGTCCAATGCCCACCACTAGCAAGAGCAGAAGAGGGATTTAGCCTAAGCAGCCTGGCTCTGGGTGCTGAGACAGCAACTCAGGGCCCTCAGCTTCACTAACTGAGGGTCTGACCTTCTGGCCCCTCACACCACAAGTTCCTCCTGGGTCTGGGAGCATGACCACACTGAAAAATTCAGCACCCCTTTCACAGGGAAGTGCTTACACCTGGGAGTGAGTGGGAGCAGTTCATCCAAAAGCCTCTCCTGCTGCTGCGGGGGCCTCGGCAGCATCTGGAGGCGGCAGCAGCACGTGGCACAGATGGCCCCTCTGAGCTCCGCACCCCTGCAGCAGCTCCTCACCACACCCACCCAGCAGAACCGGTGCTCAGGAAGGGGGGGCCACGGAAGGGAGGGGGTGGTGTGAGAGGCATTATCTCCAGCTCATCCCACCTAACCGGACCAGCCAAGTGGACAGCTGAGGAAGTGACCTCTCTATGCCCTGGTGACCCAAGGAGTATGGGTTAACTGCCAGATGGGGCCTGAGGGTAGAGGGTGAGGAGGGCCACATTCAAGCACCTCCCGAACATCAGCCTGTTTGCTTCTTACAACAGCCTAGTAAGGTGGGCTCTGTGCCACCCCCAGCTGAGGGCAGAGGCTCCAAGAGAAAGCCACCCCCTCTTCTTGCAAGATCACATCCCTACTGCCAGACAAAGCACAATCTGAACCCAGGACTGTCTGACTTCAGAGTCTGGGCACTCAACCATCACCTCGACTCATGGGCCATGGACCCCGGGAAAGCCTGGCAGGTGGAACCCATGGGAGTGGTGGGGCCAGCAGAGCCCTGCTATGTCCCTGAGGCACCCACTGCAGAATCTGGGTGCCAAGCATGTGCTAGGCAGGGAGCCACTGCAGTGGACTGCACTCACCTAGTGATGACTCATTGTCACACGACGGGGGAAGAGGGAGTCAGGGAAGGTGACCGGCTGCAGGGAGGTGACATTCAAGCTCAGGCCTGAATGAAGAGTGGGGAGTAGTGAGGTAGGGAAAACAGTTCCAGGGAGCGGGAACAGCATGAACGCGGCCAATGAAAGCCCCCAGGCCTCACCTTCTATGAGGAGTTGCCTCCAGGCAATCCCCTCCTGGATCAGCAAGGCTTTGAGGATGTGACCAAGGCTTATGCTGTGCTCCTGCCAGGGCTATAACAAGGGGCAACAAGACTTGGGTCAGGCAGACCTGAGCTACAGCCCTCACACTCACTGGGGCTAGGACTCGACCTCTCCATCCTCATCAGTGAAATGGGCACAACGCATCTCCCACATGGGCACTTGGGAGCATTCAGTGAGATGAGCCCCACAAAGCGACTCGCCTTTGACTGGTGAGGGCTCAGAGAGACGTATCTTGCCTGATGAAGGTACTGGGGATCTAGGGAGATTTGATCACTAGGACACTCAAACGTTGTTCGAAGGGTGAGTTCCAGCAACCTCCTGCAGCCCAAGGTGGGACAAACAGAAAAGGTCAGGGCTACAGATGAGAGAGAGGAAGGGAGAGTACCAAACCCATGGAAGCAGGTGCCACAGAAGGAGTGGGGGCCCTGGGCTGGGGGCATCACCTGACTCTAGTCATGCCAGCTCCACTTATTCATTCATTCATTCAAACAACTGAGCACCAGCCGTGTGTCAGGCCCTGTTCTATGCACTGTGACCACAGCAGTAACCAGCTTACACTAGGTGAGAGGAGAGAAATGAGGATGAAACAACTAAAACTATCTCCACTGGCAGATGACTTCATCTTGAAGGTAGAAAATCCTAAGGAATCCAGTAAAAAACTATTATAACTAATACGTGAGTTCAGTAATGTTATAGGATTCAAGATCAATACACAAAAATCAATTCTTTCTATATACAGGTGGACATACACAATGAAATAAGAAAACAATTCCATTTACAATACCATCAAAAAGAAAAAAATACATACGAATAAATTTAACAAAAGTAGTACAAAATACGTGTTCTGGAAAACTATAAAACATTGTTGAAAGAAATTAAAGATCTAAATAAATAGAAAGACATTCCATGTTCATGGACTAGTAAGATGATAATATTGGTAAGATAATACTCCAAAATGATTCTAAAAACTCAACATAATCAAAATCCCAAGCCAGCTTCTTTGCAGAAATTTGACAAGCTGATTCTAAACTTTACGTTGAAATCCAAGGGACCAGAATAGTCAACACAATCTCAAAAAAGTAGAACATAATTGAAAGATTCACACTTCTTGACTTCAAAACTTCTACAAAGCTACCGTAATCAAGAAAATGTAGTTCCGGCATAAGGACAGATCAATGGTATAGAATCAGAAATCTAGAAGTAAACCTTCACTTTATGGTCAACTTATTTTTGACACAGGTGCCAAAATAATTCAGAAGTGGAAAGAATAGTCTTTTTAACAAATGTTGCTGGGACAACTAGATAACCACATGCAAAAAAGAGTGAAGGGGGGTCCTTATCTCACACCATATACAAAAACCAACTCGAAATGGATCGAAGAACTAAGTGTAAGAGCTAAAACTATAAAACACTTAGAAGAAAGCACAGGGTAAGTGGACATGACCTTGGATTAGGCAACAGTTTCCTAGATTTGACAACAAAAGTACAAATCAAGTGACAAAAGAAAAATATAGATATATTGAACATCATCAAAATTAAAAACCTTTGTGCCCAAAGGACACCATCAAGAAAGTGAAAAGACAACCCACAGAATGAAGAAAAATATTTGCAAATCATATATATGATAAAGGAAGGCTGGCCCGTGGCTCACTCGGGAGAGTGTGGTGCTGACAACACCAAGGCCACAGGTTTGGATCCTATATAGGGACGGCCGGTTAGTTCACTGGCTGAGAGTGGTGCTGACAACACCAAGTCAAGGGTTAAGATCCCCTTACTGGTCATCTTTAAAAATAAAAATAAATTAAAAAAAAAATATATATATATATATATGATAAAGGACTTGTATCTAGAATATACAAAGAGCACTTACAACTTAATAATAAAAAGACACAACCAGGCACACCACCCACAACCAGGCACATCACCACCACCAACTAGGTAAGGAGCATGCCAAAAACATCACCTCTATGTGGTGACCCACCACAGCCACCACAATAACCACAGCTGCTGCGAAAGTGGCTAGACACCACAACCACCGTGCAGATGGTTCGCCAGCCACTGGAGTGCATTGACACAAGGAGAGTCACCAGCAGAGACCAAAGAAAAGAAGATGATGTCTCTTTCCACAAAGCTCATTCTAGAGTGACAGAAGAAGCATCTGCTCTACAATAACATTGGGGGACCTGAACACATCTCTCAGCATTGGACAGATCATCTAGGCAACAAATCAACAGAGTAACCATTACTCTTTCAGGAGAGAGGAAATCTAGGATTATCAGAGGTGGGAGACAGGAGGAAGAGGGGGATGAGGGAGATTGGACAAGGGGCATAAAGAATAAGTACAATTAGTAACAATATATATGCTAGTAATATTGATTTGATCAACATATATCAATGTTGAACCCCAAAAATATGTATAACCAATTATGATTCAATAAAAATTTTAAAATTTAAAAATTTAAAATAAAATAAAATAAAATAACTCAATAATAAAAAGACAACCCAATTAAAAAATGGGCATGGATCTTCTTTCTCCAAAGAAGATACACGAATGGCTAACAAGCACACAAGATAATGCCCAACATCATTAACTTTCAGGGAAATGACAATCAAAACTAGAACCACTTCACAACCACTAAAGATTGCTAGAATCAAAACACATACAACAACAAGTGTTGGTGAGGATGTGGAGAGACTGAAACCCTCACACACTGCTGGAAGAAATGTAAAATGGTGCAGCCATATTGGAAAACAATCTGGCAATTCCTCAAAAG
>NW_007726749.1:470634-479520 GCF_000696425.1 Galeopterus variegatus
TGTACACAGGGCCGGCCCGTGGCTCACTTGGGAGAGTGCGGTGCTGATAACACCAAGGCCCCGGGTTCGGATCCCATATAGGGATGGCCGGTTAGCTCACTGGCTGAGTGTGGTGCTGACAACACCAAGTCAAGGGTTAAGATCCCCTTACCGGTCATCTTTTTAAAAAAAAAAAAAACTCGTACACAAATGTACACAGCAGCATTATTCATAACAGCCAAAAAGAGAAAGCAACCCAAACATCCATCAATTTGGACATTTTGAATGGATAAATAAAAATATGGTCTGCCCATATAAAGGAATATTACTTGGCAACAAAAAGAAATGAAGCGCTTGCTTATACACGCTACAATGTGCATTAACCTTGAAAACATCACACTAAATGAAAGAAACCAGCCATAAAGGACTACATAGTATATAATTTACTTTATATGAAATGCCCATTGTAGGCAAATCCATAGAAACAGATTGGTGGCTGCCAGGGGGTGGGAGAATTGGAGGAACATAGGAAGTGACTGCTAATGGGTATGGGTCCTTTTTGGGGTGATGAAAATGTTCTAAAATTGTGGTGATGGTTGTACAACTCTGCAAATATACTAAAACCAAATGAATAGTACACTTTAAATGGGTAAATTGTGATATGTGAATTATATCTCAATAAAACTGTTACCAATAAAAAAAAAAAAACATGGTAGGTGACATAAATAGGAAAATGGAGAACACAGAGCAGGGAAAGTGAGTCGGTGTACTGGGCAGAACTGAGAAGGTGGGGACTGCTACTTCAGGCTTTGAGTGAAGTGAGGATGGGGGCTGAGCAGACTGGGATAAGAGCCATCCAGGTGAGTGAGCAGCAAGTGCAAAGGCCCTGTGGTAGAGACATGCTTGGCAAATGGAAAAACAAATACGAGGCCAGTGGCTGAAGAAGAGGTGGGGAGAGGACAGAGGGCGTGGGATCAGCAAGGGAGCAGGGGGGTAGGTCCTGCCAGGCCTCAAAGGTGGTGGGGACTCTGGATCTTATTCTGATGGCAGCTCTGTCTTGCCCTCATGGATTGTGGCAGCCACGGAGGAGGCGGGTGAAAGGGCAAAGAGAACAGTGATGCTTCCCAGACAACCAGAGGCACAAGCTTGAAAGGAGGGAAAGCCGGGGAATGGCAAGAGCTCCCATGTGGACCCTCAGACTCTTTACCCCCATCTACCTAGGAACTGGAAGTAGCTGCTGGAAACGTGAGGAGGAAGCTCATTGTTCTGGGCATGTTGAAACACCCGGAGGAATTAGGATTAGTGTCTGGGAACAAAAGTTGATAGGGAATTGTAGGCTTTCTCCCTTCCCCTTTGAGAGTCTGCCGTGGGAACTCCTGTCCAGGAAGCCTGAGGCCCATTTGTGGTTCCAGGGCCAGGCCAGAGAAAGCCATGTGAAGCCCTCCCAGGCTTAGGTAACAGGCACGTTCCCTCCCTCTGCAGGAAGGTGAGCCGGGCAGGGCTCATGGGATCAGCACTGGGCCTTCCTCCTGTTTCCACAGGTCTGTAAACAATCACCTATTAGATGCCACCACTCCCACGGGAAGAAGCTAGCAGCCTCGCCCTGGCCCACCCCAGGAGGTCACAGCAAGGGTGAAATAAACACCACAGCAGCGGCCACATCCTGAGGGCCTACTGTGTGACACCCAGGACTCTGCAACACTAAAAGGTGGCTGTTATCCCAGCCCACTGCATAGATAAGGGAAGTGAGGCTCAGAAACACTGAGTAACTCACCCGAAGTCACAGAGCAGCAGAGCCAGTCTCGACTCCAGGCCCATCTGTGTCCACAGCCTGTGTCACAGCCAGGACTTAGCCCTGCAGACCAGGGCCCCTCTAGAGAGAGGGAGCTGGGCACCCTCAGGAAGGTGGCATGAGGTCCCAGGCACAGGGCAGGGATAATGAGGGGAGATGAACACTCAGGGGAGGGGTGAGGGATGCTTGTAAGAATGGGGGTGCGAAGCAGGTGGCCATGAGCCCAAGGTGGGAGCTGGCCAGGTCAGGCTGGAGGAAATCTCAGGGACTTGATTCACTCAAAATCTTTTAATGAGCACCCACCATGTGCCAGGAACTGCTGAAGGCCCTAGGGACACAAGCAGTAAACAAAGCAGACAAATCCCTGCCTTCACAGGGCTTATACTCCGGCAGTGGGTAGGAGGCAGACAAAACTAGGCAAATGCATGCCAGATGGTGGTAAGTGCCATGGAGGAAAAGGAACCAGGGAAGGAGGTAGGCAGTGCCCAGGCGAGGGGGCATAAGGGAAGAAAGACGGCCAGCCACACAGACAGCTGGGGGAAGAGCTGCCCAGGTGTAAAAAACAGCAAGTGCAAAGGCCCTGAGGTGGGAATGTGTCTGACATATGTGAGAAGGAGCAGGAGGCCAGTGTGGCTACAGCAGAGGGAGCAAGGGGGAGAGTGGCCACAAGGGAGCTGGGGACCCCCAGGCATAGCAGAGGCCCATCCCAGCACTGCAGGACCCCTGAGAGTGTCGCAGATCCTGAAAGCTGAGTGCCACCTGATGTCAGCTATGACCTCAATGGCCTGTGGGCACTGGAGGGCAGGGACTGGTCCTGCCAGGGAGCCATGGGCCTGCACAGCAGTGCCCAATGTATGTCCCCAGTGACCAGGGATGAGTGAGCCATCTCTCTTGGAAAGTGGGATAGTATGAAAAAAGTAAAACAAATGAGCAGCTATGAAGAAAAATTATGAATGAGATGTTTATTATGAAAATAATAAGCACTGCTTGCCTGCTAAGGTGGCTCGTGACTGGGCTAGAGAACTGAACTTAAAGAAAAACAACAAGACCAAGACCCAGAGGAGGAGATCGTTTTAAACCAGGAGGCCCAGAACCCTGAACTCCAGGCTCCCTGGCCACGTGGGTATCCACAATGGTGTTAGGGGACAGTGACCAGAGGAAGTGGGGAGCTCAGAGAAGGTCTGACTAAGGTGGGGGTGACAGGCTACCAGGGCCACTTTGTTTCTGTCCAAGAGCTGTTTTCATAATTGAAATTCAAATTGAAAAATGAGAAAAGGGTTTGAGGTTTGGAGGGCTGGTTATAAGCAAAAGGGATTGGAACCCCACCCCCATCTACTTGATTTAAGGTTTGGGCCCACCCTGCTCTCCTAAGGCACTGACAAGTGGGGTCACCCAGTGCGTGACTGGGTGCCCCGGGAAAGAGATGACACCAGCGGCCCTGCCCAGCCCAGTGTTTCAGGGTGTGTTTCCCAGCTCCCCGCTGCCACGGACAGGTAATTACAGAGACCGGGCTTCATTTTTAGCTTTAAGATATACAATTAGATGTGCCAATCCCAGCGAGGCAGGGCAAGCCCTCCACCCACCACAGGCGCTGCGGCCATCACAGTGGCAAAATAAAGTTACTTTTGGGTTGTCCTGAAATAGAACTGAGCTCCCCAACCAGGCTGGTGTCCTCAGCCCAGCAGGACTCCCCTGGAGCTCTCCCGGCCCCAGGAGGGCCAGCCCAGTGACCTGCTCACCCTCTGGTCTGCCCCAGACAGCCACGCTGGGCAATGTGGGGAGACACAGGGACCTGGACCTAAATCCCAACCGGGGCCTCCACAAAGACCTACTGTGGGCAACAGCTCAGGGTGTGGGGCACGATGTGAGCAAACCTCCTGGAGGAGCCGCCAGCTGGGTGAGGGAGACAGACATCACACAGGAAATGACAACTGCTGCCAGTAGAAGGGAGTACAAGAGCAATGAACACAGCAGGGGGCTGGAGTCAGAGCTGGGACCTTGAGGCTGAGGTCAACTGAGTGAAGATTTGGAAAGAGGGATGTACAGCCAGTGGGAACAGCACAAAGAAGACCCAGAGGAAGGAGGTGGCTCCCAGAAAGAGCTGAGAGATGGCCAGGGGCAGAATCGGGCTGCTCAAGGGACTGGGGAAGCCCCATCTCAGTAAGCCTCGACTTCCATCTGTAAAAGGATGATCTGCTCATGGCACAGGGCTGTCAGGGTGACCCTGCGGTGCCAGAGCTCCTTTCTCCTCCACTCAGCCAGAGGGGAGATGCAAAGAATTCTGCCAAAGTGGTGTCTGTGTGGCCATGTCTTCCTAGCATCTTCCTTACTATGTCTCAGGCAGGCAGCCACCATCAGGAACCTGTGTAGATGGGGACATCTCCTCCGTGTCACCACTGTTTCCCCAGAGCCCAGGACAGAGGTGGCACAGAGCGGGACCTTCACTCTGTTCCACCTGAGGGGCCTGCTCTGGAACACACTCCCTGGCCCCTCGGGCTCATCTTTAATTAATCAACAGTGAAAACAGCTCTATTCATTAAGCTCATTCTGCAGAACACATGTTTCACACTCATGACCAACTGAATTCTCCCATAGTCCTATGAGGTATAGGCCATTATCACTCCCATCTCACAGATGAAGAAACCAAGGTCTAGAGAGGGGTGGGCCAGGCCAAAAGCCACAGAACAACAGGGCTGGATGCTGACCTGAGGGGACCTGCCATCAAGGGAACACCTTCACCCTTTCCCCACGTCTGTTCCCCTCAAAAGCAGCAAGGTAAATGGATACCCTAGAGGAGGGGAACACTGTCCCCCAGGCTCCCAGCATCTGAAGACCACTGAAGAGGCCTCAGAGGCTGTGAAGGGTGCAGGCCGTGCTGAAGTGAGCCACCATCCTCGGCCTCTCAGATAGTGAAATTGGGAGGTCCCAGCAAAAGCCACCCAAGACCACTGAAGAGGCCTCAGAGGCTGTGAAGGGTGCAGGCCGTGCTGAAGTGAGCCACCATCCTCGGCCTCTCAGATAGTGAAATTGGGAGGTCCCAGCAAAAGCCACCCCAGAGTCTGGGCTCCATGGTTCCCCAAGGTCAGCTGGCTGCCACATCCCACACCTGACCCAGGCCTGGGCCTGCATCACTGCCCAGGAAGTACAACAAGATCCCAGAGCCTTGGCAACCCCAGAGTCTGGGCTCCATGGTTCCCCAAGGTCAGCTGGCTGCCACATCCCACACCTGACCCACGCCTGGGCCTGCATCACTGCCCAGGAAGTACAACAAGATCCCAGAGCCTTGGCAACCCTGGGTCTCAATCACATGGGTAACAAGGGTCAGTGCTGTGGGAGCCACCTCCTGGCCACAGGCTGCCAGGCCCACAGGGTCCCTACTGACAGGGACCAAGTCCATCAGGACCTGTCCTTGGAGAGCAAAGGTGGACACCAAGATGGCAACCATTATGGGAACAGAAAGTCAGGAAAAGGGAGCCCCGGGGATTAGTGGGGCAGCCCAGGCCCTGTGACGGGCCATGGCACAGAGCTGCAGTGTGGCCTCAAGCTACCCCCGCACTTCACCTTTCCAGTTGCAACTACTCGTCAGTACACGTGCCACATCACCACTGCACGCCCAGCACAGAGCCCTGGCCTGGCAGGGAATGGGTGCTCGATCCACAAGCAAAGAGAGGGGCATGGATCCCAGTAGGACAGGGGTTCTCAGACTCCAACAGCATAAAAATACCCACTAGGATTTCACAAATGAAGACTCCCAGTAGGATGTGCCAGAACTACAGACCCTGCAGGACAGGGTTTCTCTCTGGGGCTGTCAGGTGCATTGGAGGATATTTAGCAGCCTCCTGTCAGCAGCACAACCCCAGGTGTGACTACCAAAAATGTCTCCAGACATTGCCCAGTCACCCTGATTGAGAACTGCTGCAGGCCTAGGAAGGGTATTTTAAACAAGCTCCCAGGGGACTTTGATGCAGGGAGCTTCAAACTAAGAGTCAGCAGAGCTGTGAGACCTATGTGGGAACCCTGGGACCTCCCAGCCCCACTGTGCTCCTGGGTTCCTGAGACAGCTGGTTTCTAATTCGTCCTATTCAGCCCCTATAACAAGAGGTGACCAGAACAAGGCTCCATCTCGTAAGTTTGTCCCTCTGCCTTCCAGCCTGCCCCTCCTCAGCCATGCCCACTCTGCAGCCTGATCTTCTGGTCCTCGTCCAGGTTCCTGCAGGAGCAAGCAGCCCAGTGATGCAATCAAGGTTCCCGGCTGATGAAACCCAGCCCAGGCCAGGAGAGCAGGAATCTAATAAGGAAACAATTTAAATCAACAACATCTGCCTGTGCTTCCCCGAAGAGAAGAGAGTATAGCTGCCTGGGGAGGGGCCTGCCCCAGGGACCAGCCAAGGCACCCGTCCAGGGGCTGCAGGGCGGAAGAGCCAACGTGGCAGCCTAGCAGCGTCTGGCTCCTGCCAGGAGTTCAGGGCCACGTGCAGGGGAAGCAGCTCGTTACAGCTCTGGCATGCCAGCCCCTCCTCCCACGATGAGGCAGCAAGAAGTTCCTAGAAGCCAAGCCACTCTGTGCCCGACATTGGAGTACTGAGAGGAGCCACCCAGCAGCCCCAAGATGCCTTCCTTGTTCCCCTGCCAACAAGAGCCCTAAGAGCATCTCGGGATGGGTGGGCAGGCTGGGAGTGAAGAATGGCATTAGTAAGTGACCCAAACAAGCACAGAGTGGACGGCACACTGGGGATTTGGAAACTCCAAGACAGAAACAGGGTGGGGGCCAGCCAGGTCACTCAGGCTTGCCAAGGAAGGGTCAGGGTTAGGAGTAAGGACTCTGGAGTCAGACACACCTGGGTTTGAATCCTG
Organism: Galeopterus variegatus; assembly: GCF_000696425.1. Classification (NCBI taxonomy): domain Eukaryota; kingdom Metazoa; phylum Chordata; class Mammalia; order Dermoptera; family Cynocephalidae; genus Galeopterus; species Galeopterus variegatus. Next base: position 477,260 of record NW_007726749.1, read on the forward strand.
CTGCTCACCTTGAGATTGATCTTCAAAAACCCCACACGGGCAGGTGCCAGCATCCCTATTTCACAGACACAGGCAAGTGGCTGCCCCACTCTGCCTTCTGCACCCAGAGCCTCAAGCTATTACCTAGGCAAATGCCCCATGAATGTGATTCTCAACTGATGCCTGTGTTCACTCCCTCTTGCTCTAATAGCCCAAGAGAGTAGGCCATTGAAAGGATCCAAAGTAAACTGCTGGCCCTGACCAAATGCTAGTCCAACCCCACGTACCTGGGCAAAGGTGCCCCCACCACGCAGTGCAACCCAGCCTGGCTCCTCTTTCCCAGGAACCCTCCCATATGCCGGGTGCTTCTCAAGCATTAACTTCCTGCTTCCACTTCATAGATGAGGAAACTGACCCACACCCCACCCTACCCCCATCCTGCAGGATCCCTGGGAAATCTGCCAAGATAGCACAGCCATTCTCAGGGGACTGTGGCATCCGCATGAGTATCTGTCATGCTGGTCACCCTGGACCCTGTGATTTGTGGGCTGACCCATCACCGTAAATCTCAATACCAGGGAAGAGGTGTCTTGGAGACCAAGGGAAGAATGGTCACTGGGTCAAAGTGTGGTGTCAGTGGGATGTGGCTCTAGGTCAAACTCATCAAGACCCTCTGGTGTCAGGAACTAAATTAGGTCAACCCAGGGTCAGAGGGAGAAGTGGGAAAATGTTTCCCAGCAGGCAGGCCCTGCAAGAGTTCCTAAGACCAGCTTCCCACCTCCCTAGGACTTGCTACATGTCAGGTGGTAAGCCAGGAGCTCTCCCTGCTTGACCTCCCAGAATCCACAGCCCAACCCTAGGAGGTGGATACTATCATCCTCATGTCACAGGCAAGGAAATGAGGTTCACAGTGGGGAAGTAATCTGCCCAATGTCTCCTGCTCAGAGAAGGCTGTAATGTGAACCCATGGCTGTCTGACCCCAGAACTTCAAGCTGGGTCCCCATGTCAGGGCTGGGCCAGGCCAAAGGCCCCAGGAATTCAAAGCAAGAAGACACAATGGGCAACACGCTGAGCTGTGGTAGTAATTTCCCCTCCCCAGAACCCACAACTGTAGCAAATACAGAGCTGTGGGGCTGGTTCTGCTCAGGGAACTTCCCTTCCCGCACCAGACTCCCAGCAGGTCTGCTCACAAGGCATGCGAGGCAGAGAGATCAGGGTTCAAGGCCAGGCTCTGCCACCCACTGGACAGTGGACCTCTCTTGGCCTCAGTCACCACCCTGTCCCTGTCTCATGGGTTGCTACAGGGCCTGGCACAGAGTGGGCACCCACATTGAACAGTGGACAGGGACTAGACCTTCAAAAGTAATTGCAGAAAGGGACCTTGAGTTCCCCTCTGAGGTAGATGGTCTAATAGGATACAAGGCATGCAAAGCCCCTGACCTAGTGCCCCTTCCCCATCCCAGGACCATGGATCAGGACATTTCCCCAGGCCTTGAACCTGGGTGGGACATCCTGGCAGGGATATCCAAGGAGGTAGGCCAGCAGGTGGCCTAAGTATGCCCAAGCCACATCTGGCTGACTCACTTCTAGGTGGTGTTTGATTTACCCGAGGAGGAAGGGGAGGAGAGGAAGGAGGGATCTCCATGCCCACGGCCTGGCTCCTAGAATGGCAGGACTAGAGTCACAGGAATGCCTCTGTCCTCTGAACCTCTACTCTCCATCCAAGCCCATCCCCCTACACACTGCAGGATTCTTCTTCTGTGCCTGGGTCTTAAGAACGGTGAAAACGGAGCAAGGCTCCCATCTCCCAGAGAGCAGAGTTCCCAGAGGCACATTCACTTGCCCCACACACATTTCCCGAGCACTTACTACAAGCCAGGCCTGAGTGGAACACGGGGATACACCCAAACAAGTCTAGGCCTCGGTCTTGCCTGCACCCAAGAGGGCCATCCTTGCCCACATCCAGCTGCAACATGATTCCTCTTTAGCCACCACAAAACCGTTAGGAGCAGCAGCAGCCCAGCATCAGACCTTCTCTTGGCATTTCAGGGAGAGCACAATCACAGTCAGTCAAAGGCCCACCCCCAGAGAGAGGGTTCAGGGCCAGAGAGCAGGGTTGTGATGGCTCCCCTCCCCGACTGTGTTCAGAACTTCTCTGAGAGATGGATGTGTCTAATGGACACCCCTGGCTCTGGGCCCCAGGCAGGGACCACAACTGCCTTGGCCTGGGCAGTGGCCTGGCTCTAATCACAAATGTTTGCTGAATGGGTGAACCACAGGA
>NW_007726749.1:479860-493487 GCF_000696425.1 Galeopterus variegatus
GATTAATACCAACCACTGCCAGCTTCTCAGCATGTAGTGCACGCTGAGCGCCATGCTGGGTCCATAAAAGGTGTTAACCCATTCCATTCAAGCTCCAAGGGGAGCTTATTACCCCACTTCATGGACAGACGTGGAAGGCAAGGCTCAGAGACCCAGTGGTCGGGCAGCCTCAGGAGCCCTTCCTCCCTCAGAAGTGCAGCCCCTGCTGGGGTCTGCAAGAAGCAGGAGGAAAATCTCCAGCCAGAGAAGATTGTTTGCAGCTGCCAAGATGAGTTATTGCCTCATAAACAAGAGCAATGCTTATCAGGGCACTGCCCAGCAAGAAAGACCCAGGAAAAGCCCCAAGGACCTCATTCAGACACCCAAAAAAGTGCCTCACTTTTGTCTACAGGACTTTGGCATCCACCCAGCACCACCCAAAGATGTGGGGCATCTTGAGGCTTGTTTCTGGCACAGAGATGTGCAGAGCTCGCTGGTACTCAGAGAGTACATACCCATAAAACCAGTCCCCAAGAAGCAGAACATTACAGGCCCCCAGAAGCCCCTTCCAGAAATGACCCCCACCCCGACAGAGACAATACCCCCCTGCCTTGTATCAGAATGGTTTTGACTTCACATAAGGGGCATCATCTACTCGTCTCTGGCTTCCCTCCCTCGGTGTTTTATGTTCGTGAGACAGGGCCCTGCGAGCACAGCAGCTTGTCCACTCTCATCACTGCACAGGCTGCCTCGAGTTTTGTTTTGAATCACTGCCTGATGACAGAGGTGGGAAGCCGCCCTTCTCAGCTGACAATCACCTGCCCTCTGCAACCTGGAGCCCCAAGTGGTTGTCCCATCACTGCCCTTAGTGGTTCTGTCATACAAGCCCCCTCTGATTCACACCCTTCTGTGGCTCCCACCTGTCAGTACACAGTCCAAGCCCCTCCCAGTGGCCTGCCCCCACTTCAAGCTCCCACCAGGCCATTGGTTCTTCCCTGCTCAGCACTCTCACCTTTCTCCCACCTGCTAACCCTACTCATTCCCCACCCCCAAGCCCAGCATCACTTCCTCAGGGCCGGTTGCCATAGCACTCATTGCATTTGTGAGCCTCTCCCACAGAGGGGGACCCAGGATGGTGGGGGCTGTGTCCCCAAGACCCAGCTCGGGGCCCCACACACACAAGGTGCCCAGGAAATTGTCAGGAAGTGACTGGGGGGAGTGGGGAACCGCAGGTGTGCTGTCCCCTCTTGTCTGCAGAGAGTCCGGTTGGTCGGTTGCCAAGAGAGGAAGTGGTGGGAGGTGAGAGGCCTCGCGTGCAAAGAGGACCCAGACTTCCGCCCTCCCCAAGCCCCAGGCTGCACACCTCTTCTCTCAGCAGGTTTAGTCTGTTTTTAGCTGCCAGGGGCCTGGCCCTGTGCTGAGTAGGTAGCCTTAATCTCAGGTAGTCCTCCTGCCCCCACCTTAGAGCACCCCCATGTTTGATGGAGGAGGAAGCTGAGGCTGACAGGAGGAGGCCTTGGCCTTGATCACAGAACAATCAAGCAGCTGCCAAGGTCCAACTGCAGGACTCAGAGTCAGGCCCCATCCCTTTCCTCCTCCCCAGCCTGCTATGAACATCCCTACCCCCATAAAGGGGTCCACCCAACCCAAGCCATTGGTGTCCCCAGCTGCCTCTCTATTGCAGCCTCTGAGTCCGTGATGAGGCCCAGCTGCTCGGTATGCGAGTGAGGGCTGCTCCTGACACGGACTGATACCTCGGACATGGGGGTGGGGAGGGCTGGGTCCAGCAGCTGGGGGTGGCCACCAAGTGGTCCAGCACCAGCACCCACACTGGTTCAGGGCCAGGAGAGAGAAGTCACAGCCCCAGGGCAGCACCAACCCACAGCAGGAAGCTCAGGACTAAGAGGCAACAACGCAACAGAGGCCACTTCTGCCCACAAAGGGCCTGTAGTCTGGGGAAGGAGCTAGACACATGAACAGGGATTGCAGTGCTTTGAGTTGAGGGCACCCAGCAGGTGCACAAGGCCAAAAGAGGCCAGGGAACGCTTCCTGGAGGAGGTGGCTCTTGGGCTGAGCAGGAGTTCCACGAGTGGAGCAGCGGGGGAAAGGAGCTGGAGGAAGCAGCAAGTGCAGGAGCAAAGGCACAGAAACCACAAGGTCAAGGAGCAGTGCACGCCATACTGAGGGCCAGGAGTAGCTGGGGCCTCCACCTGCTGAAGGGTCCTGGCTCTCTCACCCGGACACTGCCCACCAGCAGTCTGGCAGCCAGTGCTCTCTTCATCTAGGCAGAACCATCTTCTGTCTGCCAGAATAGGTCCCAGAGCTGGCTGGGCAGAGGCCCCTTCCTGTGGCAGAAGCCTCCCCGAGCCCAGAGGAGCAATCCAGTTCTCACCAGCTCGGAGCCACACAACCCCTGCAGGGCATATTCAAGCCAACAGATGCAAAAAAGTATGTGGACCCTGAGTTCAGACACTAGGTGTGGTCCTTGCCTGCTCCCACCCTTGTGGAGGGAAGAGAGCAAGTCCCGGCAGGAAGCACCCTCTCCTGGCAGCACCCAGTCAGTCCAGCCCATAGGAGTGCCAGCTGCCATGGAGGGGCAATTGAGGGGTGCCATTTAGCCCACCACCATGACTCAGCCCAGGACAAGAGGACAGACTGCAGCATATACACTGTGTCCACCATGTGCCAGGAGCCAAGTCAGATGTTTGATGGTCATCATCTCACCGTGTCCTCCTGAGAACACTGCAAAGCAGCACGAGCAGTCCCACTCCACAGGGCGGGTCACTGAGACTTGGGGGCAAAGTCCCTTGCCCAAGGTCACATAAGCAGTGAGTGTCAGAGGCAGGATGAGAACGTCTCCCCTGGGCTTGGCAAAAACCAAACAGGTAAAGCTCCTTCCTCCCAACCACCTAAACCAACTGGCTGGAGGGTGTGTGGGCTAGCCGCTCCCAGTGACATCTGGACGGGGGGAGCAGGAAGCTCCAGGCCAGCATGCCAGAGCTCTTCTGAGCTCTCAGTGCCAAAAGAGTCTCAAGGCAAAGACCAAAGGTTTGCAACCACAGCCCAATGCAAACACCAAGGCCAGGCACAGGCTGGGTAGCTTCAGGCCTCACCGAGTCCCCAATAGCAGTCTGACCTCACAGGGAGCCAGCAGGCCCAAAGGGTGGCTGACAGGTCACAGAGCACATCTCAGGCTCTGTGGGCAGGTCTGGTGTGCCCACAATCCAAAGCACTTGCCAGGGAGGGTGGATAATGAAGAGTGACACGCCCTATGTTAGTCCAGGTCTCTTTCTAAGTAAATCTGGTGTCTCTACCCTGCTTAAACCTTTCTGTGGCTCCCTGGTGAGATGACAATAAATCTAAACTGCTTGCCACAGATATTACTGCCCATCCCCAGCACTAGACAGGTGACTGTAAGGTCACCTGACAGTCACTGGACTCCACATACTGAGTCCCTAGGGTCCTGAGGCCCATGAGATGACATGCCAACAGCCATCTCAATGCCCAGGCATGGCCCCCGAATGCAAGACAGGACTTCTAGGTACTGACCAAGCAGGGTTCAAAGTTACTCAGGGCCTCCCAGCCACCCCCAGACAAGCATGACCCACTGGTGCTTGCTATGGTTGCTGAGAAGAAACCCGTAGCCAGAGCAGCTCCCAGGACAGAGCCTGAAGCAAGGAGCAGGCCTTGGGGAACAGCCTTGGCTCCATGGAACCAGATCACCTCAGGTCAGGGCTGCTGCCAGGCTGGCAGGCAGGCGCTGCCAGGGTAGCACCTGCCAACAGTGTGGCCAGCTGGCTGCAAAGGCCAGATCCAAGAGCAGACACCACAGACAGGCACAGGTGAGGCAGCTTCAGGCCTCACCAAGACCACCAGCAGCACGGTCTGACCTCACTGGCCCTGTGCCACAGCCTTGCTGCCCAGTTGGCCTCTGAGGCCACCCAGCCAGGCCCTGCCCACTTCTGCTGCCAGCAGGACTTCTCTCCACAGGCTGCTCTGCCAGCTTATGCCCCCAGCCTGCACATGGAAGACCTTCCAAGGGGGCCGCAGGGACCATGCTGGCTCGAGTAAAATAAAGGAGGCAGAGCACATTGGGGGATCCAAGGGGGCATGCAGTGGGATCGGAAGGAGCCTCGAGCAGGCAGCCCACATGAAGAGACAGCTACAGAGCCCCTTGAGCCAAACACTGCCATGTGGCACTGTTGCTGGATCTTCCAACTTGACAGAAACGGAAAGGCTAGATTTTTATGTGATCAAAAACTACTGGAGCACTGCAGGAGTTCAACAAAACCCTGGCTCAATTTGGCCATTGTGCACCCTCTGAACGTCCATCTTCCAGTATCTGTTAAGCACTAGGCATGATGCCAGGCCTTCGAGATGAGGAAACCTACCTGCCCACTCTGCCTGCTAATCTTCTCTCCAGTCTGTCCACTCCTCTGCCGCTGCCTGCCACTACCAAGCCGGGCCAGGCTAGCACTGCCTGCCCAGGTGCCTCCAACGATCTTTCGGAGGGCACAGGTCAGGCCCCCTTGTATCTTCTGCACCTGGCAGCCAAGAGCCATCATCCTAGCCAGCAACCCAGGCAACTTCACTCCCCTGCCCCTTGACAGGACTCCCAAAGCCAGCAGCAGTCCAGCCTGGCCATCCTCCATCTCCACTTTCTCCAGCCCTTCCCTACCCCTCCCCATGCCCCCACCACACCAGCCCCTTGCCTTGGACCACTGGCAGCAAGTGCCTTCTGGCAAGGGGCCTCTACTCCAAAAGCTCTTCCCAACCTTCTTCTAGTCCAACTTCTTCAAGGCCCCTTGGCTTTCAAGGATCCCATGAAGGGTCACTTCCTCGGGGAAACCCTCCTTATTGCCATGATGTTCCTCATCATGAAATAGTGAGCTCCATGAGGGCAAGGACCGTGTCCAGCCTGGGGCAGGTACTCAATCAGTGCCTGTCAAATGAATGGACAGATGCTTGAACAGAAATGTCTCCCATGGGCCGACCCTGTGGCGCACTCGGGAGAGTGCGGCGCTGGGAGCGCAGCAGCGCTCCCGCCGCGGGTTCGGATCCTATATAGGGATGGCCGGTGCACTCACTGACTGAGCGCGGTGCAGCTGGTCACAAAAAAGAGAAAAAAAAAAAAAAAAGAAATGCCTCCCCAGTTGGTCTGCTGGAGTCTAACAGGATCCAAGAGACCCACCCCAGATCTGCCTGGCTTTGAAGTTTCCATGATGCCCTCTGGGCACACTGCCTCTCACCCAACTGGAAGCCCAGGACCAAGGGGTGCTCAGTGAAAGCAGAATGAGGACAGGAGCCTGTCAGCCACCACCTTCCTCCTAGCATTCTCAGCCTCCAGAGCCCCTGCTCTGTGAAGGAAAGTGGATGCCCTGCCCATCTCGGGGGTCACTCTGCACCTCCACGGCCCCGCTTCCCTTGGCCCCAAGGGACAGACCATGTGTCTATCTCCACCTAGCCCTCCTGGAGCTCCACACCAAGATGTGCCTAAGAGCAGGCCTGGCAGGGAGGTGGATTCAAGTGCCATCCACAGCCTTTTCCAAGGAAGAAGGGCAAAGGACTGAGGACGTAGAAGCTCTGGCCAAGTGTGTGGCCTGTGTGAGGAAAGACCAAGTAGCCTGGCCTCCCCAGGGACCCGGCCTGGGCACAGGGCCTCCAGCTACAGAGCTAACCCATCCAAGGCCTTCTTCATGCTCAAAGAATCCTAAACATCCCTCCAAGGACTCCCATCCCAGCCAGCACAAGGCCATGCTCACAGAAGGCAGGCAGTAACTGTGTGGTGAGCAGCCGTGAGCTCTTTCAACAGGTTGCCCCCCCCGCAAATCCCTCTGAAAGCCAACTGCGGATTCAAAGCTGCCAGAGAGGAAAAGGCAAAGGGGAGGGGGGNGGGCAAAGTCCCTTGCCCAAGGTCACATAAGCAGTGAGTATCAGAGGCAGGATGAGAACGTCTCCCCTGGGCTTGGCAAAAACCAAACAGGTAAAGCTCCTTCCTCCCAACCACCTAAACCAACTGGCTGGAGGGTGTGTGGGCTAGCCGCTCCCAGTGACATCTGGACGGGGGGAGCAGGAAGCTCCAGGCCAGCATGCCAGAGCTCTTCTGAGCTCTCAGTGCCAAAAGAGTCTCAAGGCAAAGACCAAAGGTTTGCAACCACAGCCCAATGCAAACACCAAGGCCAGGCACAGGCTGGGTAGCTTCAGGCCTCACCGAGTCCCCAATAGCAGTCTGACCTCACAGGGAGCCAGCAGGCCCAAAGGGTGGCTGACAGGTCACAGAGCACATCTCAGGCTCTGTGGGCAGGTCTGGTGTGCCCACAATCCAAAGCACTTGCCAGGGAGGGTGGATAATGAAGAGTGACACGCCCTATGTTAGTCCAGGTCTCTTTCTAAGTAAATCTGGTGTCTCTACCCTGCTTAAACCTTTCTGTGGCTCCCTGGTGAGATGACAATAAATCTAAACTGCTTGCCACAGATATTACTGCCCATCCCCAGCACTAGACAGGTGACTATAAGGTCACTACACAATAAATCTAAACTGCTTGCCACAGATATTACTGCCCATCCCCAGCACTAGACAGGTGACTGTAAGGTCACCTGACAGTCACTGGACTCCACATACTGAGTCCCTAGGGTCCTGAGGCCCATGAGATGACATGCCAACAGCCATCTCAATGCCCAGGCATGGCCCCCGAATGCAAGACAGGACTTCTAGGTACTGACCAAGCAGGGTTCAAAGTTACTCAGGGCCTCCCAGCCACCCCCAGACAAGCATGACCCACTGGTGCTTGCTATGGTTGCTGAGAAGAAACCCGTAGCCAGAGCAGCTCCCAGGACAGAGCCTGAAGCAAGGAGCAGGCCTTGGGGAACAGCCTTGGCTCCATGGAACCAGATCACCTCAGGTCAGGGCTGCTGCCAGGCTGGCAGGCAGGCGCTGCCAGGGTAGCACCTGCCAACAGTGTGGCCAGCTGGCTGCAAAGGCCAGATCCAAGAGCAGACACCACAGACAGGCACAGGTGAGGCAGCTTCAGGCCTCACCAAGACCACCAGCAGCACGGTCTGACCTCACTGGCCCTGTGCCACAGCCTTGCTGCCCAGTTGGCCTCTGAGGCCACCCAGCCAGGCCCTGCCCACTTCTGCTGCCAGCAGGACTTCTCTCCACAGGCTGCTCTGCCAGCTTATGCCCCCAGCCTGCACATGGAAGACCTTCCAAGGGGGCCGCAGGGACCATGCTGGCTCGAGTAAAATAAAGGAGGCAGAGCACATTGGGGGATCCAAGGGGGCATGCAGTGGGATCGGAAGGAGCCTCGAGCAGGCAGCCCACATGAAGAGACAGCTACAGAGCCCCTTGAGCCAAACACTGCCATGTGGCACTGTTGCTGGATCTTCCAACTTGACAGAAACGGAAAGGCTAGATTTTTATGTGATCAAAAACTACTGGAGCACTGCAGGAGTTCAACAAAACCCTGGCTCAATTTGGCCATTGTGCACCCTCTGAACGTCCATCTTCCAGTATCTGTTAAGCACTAGGCATGATGCCAGGCCTTCGAGATGAGGAAACCTACCTGCCCACTCTGCCTGCTAATCTTCTCTCCAGTCTGTCCACTCCTCTGCCGCTGCCTGCCACTACCAAGCCGGGCCAGGCTAGCACTGCCTGCCCAGGTGCCTCCAACGATCTTTCGGAGGGCACAGGTCAGGCCCCCTTGTATCTTCTGCACCTGGCAGCCAAGAGCCATCATCCTAGCCAGCAACCCAGGCAACTTCACTCCCCTGCCCCTTGACAGGACTCCCAAAGCCAGCAGCAGTCCAGCCTGGCCATCCTCCATCTCCACTTTCTCCAGCCCTTCCCTACCCCTCCCCATGCCCCCACCACACCAGCCCCTTGCCTTGGACCACTGGCAGCAAGTGCCTTCTGGCAAGGGGCCTCTACTCCAAAAGCTCTTCCCAACCTTCTTCTAGTCCAACTTCTTCAAGGCCCCTTGGCTTTCAAGGATCCCATGAAGGGTCACTTCCTCGGGGAAACCCTCCTTATTGCCATGATGTTCCTCATCATGAAATAGTGAGCTCCATGAGGGCAAGGACCGTGTCCAGCCTGGGGCAGGTACTCAATCAGTGCCTGTCAAATGAATGGACAGATGCTTGAACAGAAATGTCTCCGCCTGGGGCAGGTACTCAATCAGTGCCTGTCAAATGAATGGACAGATGCTTGAACAGAAATGCCTCCCATGGGCCGACCCCGTGGCGCACTCGGGAGAGTGCGGCGCTGGGAGCGCAGCAGCGCTCCCGCCGCGGGTTCGGATCCTATATAGGGATGGCCGGTGCACTCACTGACTGAGCGCGGTGCAGCTGGTCACAAAAAAGAGAAAAAAAAAAAAAAAAGAAATGCCTCCCCAGTTGGTCTGCTGGAGTCTAACAGGATCCAAGAGACCCACCCCAGATCTGCCTGGCTTTGAAGTTTCCATGATGCCCTCTGGGCACACTGCCTCTCACCCAACTGGAAGCCCAGGACCAAGGGGTGCTCAGTGAAAGCAGAATGAGGACAGGAGCCTGTCAGCCACCACCTTCCTCCTAGCATTCTCAGCCTCCAGAGCCCCTGCTCTGTGAAGGAAAGTGGATGCCCTGCCCATCTCGGGGGTCACTCTGCACCTCCACGGCCCCGCTTCCCTTGGCCCCAAGGGACAGACCATGTGTCTATTTCCACCTAGCCCTCCTGGAGCTCCACACCAAGATGTGCCTAAGAGCAGGCCTGGCAGGGAGGTGGATTCAAGTGCCATCCACAGCCTTTTCGAAGGAAGAAGGGCAAGGGACTGAGGACGTAGAAGCTCTGGCCAAGTGTGTGGCGTGTGTGAGGAAAGACCAAGTAGCCTGGCCTCCCCAGGGACCCGGCCTGGGCACAGGGCCTCCAGCTACAGAGCTAACCCATCCAAGGCCTTCTTCATGCTCAAAGAATCCTAAACATCCCTCCAAGGACTCCCATCCCAGCCAGCACAAGGCCATGCTCACAGAAGGCAGGCAGTAACTGTGTGGTGAGCAGCCGTGAGCTCTTTCAACAGGTTGCCCCCCCCGCAAATCCCTCTGAAAGCCAACTGCGGATTCAAAGCTGCCAGAGAGGAAAAGGCAAAGGGGAGGGGGGGTCTCTCCAAGCCACAGTCTGCTTCTTGGATAGCCTGGCACCCAAGTACAGAGCAGGAGGAGCCCCTGGAGGGACCTCTCCTCTCCTTCTGGCCCAGCCTGCCTCCTTTGTGCAAAGAGGGATACTGATGAGGCACAGCGGACAGAGGTGAGGGTCAGACCAGAGTCTGCCTGGCTGTGCCATTCACTCATCCTATGAAGTGGCCCTGGCGAGTCATTTCTTTGCCCTGGGCCTCAGTTTCTCCATCCATTGGCTAAGGAGATGATTTCTGTCTGTCTCCTCCAGAGAAGATTTGCTGTAAGTCAGTGCCTCCCTTGTGTTCCTCTCCCTGGGTATCACCAGCCACGTGCATGGGGCAGGCCACAGGACTGTTGCCAGATGGGAGCAGAGACCTCTTGGAATGTTTGGGATTCTTCCTGCGTGAAGGCTGCCTTGGACAGGTTGGCTGCTTCCCAACTCGCCAGACTCGGCTGGGGCCTCTGCCATCTCTCCCAGGACCCCTAGGAAAGCCTCCCAGATGCTATTTGGATGCATCTGCCTAGGAGGCCTCTGGCAGGGGCCTTAGCAAAAGCCCACCGTGCTCAGTGCCAGCCTGTGCCTGACCCCTAATCCATGGCAGTGACTTCAGCTCCACCCCCACTTTATGGTCCTGAAAACCTTTCTCCTTGGACCTCACAAGACCTAGTTCAGTGCCTCCAAACTACCCACCTCTGAACTTTCCTGTACTACCCCGTCCACTGAAAGGAAACTTTTTCAAAGGTCTAGGGTGTCACATGGGTGTGTAGCAGCTTCTAACCCACTGCCACCAAGGCAAGACAGGGCTTTGGAGCTGGACCAGCCCAAATTCAAATCATATCTCTGCTACTCCCTAGCTGAGTGACACAGGCTCAGTTATTTCAGCTCTCCTGACCCCAGTTTCCTCACCCATAAGTGGGGATAACACCATTAGCTCATGGGGTGTTGTGGGGATTCTGACCATGCATTTGAGGTGCTCAGCAAGTCCCCGGCATACGGTAAGTGCACAATCAAATGTGGTTCAAACCATAAAAGTGTGATTTACCCAAAGTGGAAATACCTTTTGTGAAATACTCTGCACAGTGTCTAGCACACAGCAGGGCACTCAGAATATGGTAGCTGTGAGGATTACGTTTGTAAGGAGGCCTCAGAAAGATGAGGCTGAGGAACAGCCCAATATACCACCTGCTCTACCTGCTCAAATTGGGTCAGGCAATCTGTGTTCCCAGCTGTTGCCAAGGCACCCAACACACAGAAACACTCCAACTAGGAAAGCGGGCAATGCAGGGGTGGGACCTCGGGCCTGCTGAACTCTGGCACCACCCATGCTGCCACCACCAGGTCTCTGGGCCACCTCAGGGGTCCCAGGAGTTGGGGGGAATGTACTACTAGATCTGGGCCCAGGATCTAACAAGGTCCAGTTACCCCAAGCCCTTCCCCAACTTGAAAACAATGGGGCCTTGGCTATCTGGAGGGGTGGGCTGTGAGGCAGGGCTCACAGGCTGCAGACCAGGGTGCGTGGGGTGGGGGTGGAGGGAGGAGGAACCCAGGAATCCCATCTCCTGGGCAAAAGCCCAGCAAACAACAAAGCAGCTCTAAACGGGCCTCAGGCTCCAATGTCACTGTCCACTCTCTCCAGCTACACCTGCCTGGCAGCAAACAACTACCCAGCACCCATTGAGTGACCAATCTTGGGCGGTTCGTCAGTTCCTCCCTCCTCAGCCCCACTAATGTTTCAAATAGGACGAGGACTGGGAAAGGCTGTTTGGATTCGGCTGGGTTCGAGAAATCCGAGGCCCCTGGCCAGGAGGGAAGAAGGGAAAGCAGAGGTGAAATCCAGACCCTGTGAGTTAAGACCTGGAACTTTCCAGACTTTCCCGGATATGGGGGCAGGTTTAGGGCAATGGAAAGGCTAATAAGTAAGGGGCAGTGGCTCCAGAGCCTGGGAAGCCAGGCAAGACCTCATTATCAATTCTTCAGTGGAATCTAAGACTGTCCCCATCCCCAGCTCACCTGGAGGCCCCCTGCTGACTCTATCCATCACCCCCAAGAACTGGGAGGGGCTGGAACCTGGCCCCTCTGCCCATAGTAATCATAATTGCTGCAGCAATTTGCCTAGGCCAGACATGGTACATACATTATCCATTCCACCTCACAACTCTGTGGTGGGGGGGAGGGATATGATTCCATCACCCCCAAGAACTGGGAGGGGCTGGAACCTGGCCCCTCTGCCCATAGTAATCATAACTGCTGCAGCAATTTGCTTAGGCCAGACATGGTACATACATTATCCATTCCACCTCACAACTCTGTGGTGGGGGGGAGGGATATGACTTCCCCATCACACAGAAGAGGAAACTGAAGCTCAGAGGCACAAGAGGGGAGTGGTTAAAAGCACATCCTGAGTTTGAATCTAGCTTCCACTGTATTAACCCAGGCATGTCACTTCCTCTCTGAGCCTCAGTTTCCACCTCTGTAAGATGGGGATAATAATCCTACGGGACCCCTCCTCCACCTCTGCTCCATGACATAGCCAAGGGGTTAAGAGAGAGGTGTTAGTAAAACAGGGAGCGCAACCACCAATAATTGCTGGTTCTTGCAATCAGAGAGGTCAGGTAACTCGCCCAAAGTCATCCAGCCAGTGAGTGACTAACTCCAAGCCCTAGCACTGAGCACAATCCTCTCTCTGAAACCTTGGGCCACTGTGTGGATGTCCATGGGATCACAGGCTTCCCAGGCAACTGAGGATGGCCACCACCCCCACTGCAAGGGGCAGCCCTTGTCTAAATTCCTCAGATAAGCAGCTCCCAGCAGAACAAGGAGCCAGTACAAAGAACAGGCACCCCACCCTGTCTACAGAGAGTCCTAAATCTGGGTTAGGCCACACAGTTCCCTTCCCTTCCCCTCTTCCCAACAGAACATTCGAGCTCCTGATTCATCCAACAGGTCTCCTAAACAGGGCATTCAGCTGACAACTGCCTTCTGTGAGGTCCATGGAAAGCCACTTACTTTCCCTTTCTGAGCCTCAGTTTCTCTATCTGTAACACACACCCCATCTCGGAACAGTGAGGCAGATCTGGCTAACTGGACCCACAAGGAGGTCTGAGGAGCAAAGAGCAGAGGAGGTGAGGAAAGCAGTGTGCCCCAGGTGCTGGGCCAGGCCCTGCACTGCATTCTATCTACTGAAATTTCTGCACAACTCTGACGGACAGACATGTATTAGGCCCACTCTCCAGAAGAGAAAACAGAGGCCCAGAAAGTAACAGATTGGGACTTGAACCCCCATCTATAGGACTCCAAGGCTCTGTCCAGACAGGCCAGGACTTCGTGACTTCAGGTGGGCACAGTCAGTTGAGGGGCAGCGTGGGAACTCAGCTTCACTCAGCAATAAGCTGGGCAGCTGGACCTGCCAGGATGGGGATGAACACAAAATCAAACTCAAGGGAGCTACTTTCAGAGAGGGCAGCAGCCGCCTCCACAAGGGCATTTGCAATGCAAAGCAGCACAGCTCCAGCCAGAAGGGGACAGTCATTCAGAGGGGGCTGGGTAGGCCAAAATCCAGCCACCTCCCTCCAGCCAGACCGAGGTATGCCTGGGACCAGGCATTCCCAGCCGCTGGGGGGTGCCAGATAACCTGTGGCTGGCCCAGGCTCTAAATCATTTGACAGCCCAAGTGGCCAGCTGGGGTGCAAGGTGTCTGGAACACCCCTCCCCTACTCACTCCTTCAAGGCACAAATCCTGCTGGACGCTAACCTGCAAGCCTGCAGAATGGGCCTACTGCAGGCTGTGTACAGGGCCCTAGAGGGGGCTGAAAGAATAGACTCCCAGGTCTGTCACCTGCAGAAGGGTGCCTGGCACCCTGCCAGCTTCCTCAGACCCAGTCCTGCCTTGTGCAAACCTGCCCCAGATACACATAATCCCCCAACTCTCCCTGCCCCAAGGGGCACTTCCACACTTGCCAAGCGGCTAGATCTCGCTCACCACCCCTCTCCCCTGCAAGCGTGACTGCCCCAGCTCCTACCTGGACGACAAGCTGACAAAATCCCCGCCATCCAGCAGCCGGACCTTGCAGAAGAGGACCCCGTTCACGAAGGGGACCGCAGTCAGCTCCTCCAGAGTGAAAGTGGTTTGGAATTTGAATTTCTTCTTCTTCATCAAGAAAGCCATGAGCGAGTTCCCTGAGTCTGAAGCCCGGAAGGCCAAAATAAAGGGGAGAACGGGCAGAAATCCCCAGGATTTCTTTCCCTGCACACACCCCCTCCTCAAAACACCAGAGCCGGATCCCGCCCAGATGGTGGCGGAGGCGGCGGAGCAGGCGGGGATGAGTCCGAAACCCCAGGTCTGAGCAACCAGTCCAGTTCGCGGGCCCGCTGGCTTCACCCTCGGGGAGCTGGGGCTCGGAGGGGCTCGGAGCGGCTGGGGGCTGCACTGGCATGTAAACAGAGGGACATGGCCCAGGAGGCGGGGGCACGGGTGGCGGGCGGCGCGCGGGCGGCCGC
>NW_007726749.1:494445-500718 GCF_000696425.1 Galeopterus variegatus
GGCGAGCGCAGAGCGCGATTGGTGGACGGCGGCGTGGGGCGGGACCCGCGGGAGGCGGAGGCGGTGCCCCGTGCTCGGATTGGTGTACGGTGTGGCAGGGCCCGCCTTCTCAGCCAGGGCCGAACGGGGGGAAGGGAGAGGGGCCCTGAGACGGCAGTGGGAGGTCGTGGGGCGGGAGCCGGGGCTGGCAGGGCAGGGTGGAGAGCGCGAGCAGAAGAAAAGAAACAATGACGAGGAGAAACACTATGAAAACTGTGGCTGGAATGGTCTTCCAGGGTCCGGCCAGACTGGGGTTCGTTGAACGCTAAATCAGGCCGGGAAGGTAGTGAGTCCCATTTCTCAGAAAATTGACACCCTGAGAAGTGGCCCAAGAACCAAGCAGGTCTTAAGCCTCTGAATCTTCTAGTTCTTCTCAGCACTGAGGAGAGCAGTGTCTGCGAAGGCCTCCCTAAGGGGGCGACTTGGAGCAGTTCACCACGCAGCCTCGTGACCCAACTTGGATCGTTCCAACCTGTTATCTAAACCTTTTGTTGTCGTTAGTTTCTTGCCTAGTTATGGCTGGTCTCGTTGACTTGAGTAACTGCTCTGGGGGCAGAGCCCACTTCGGGAGCCCGGTACCTCCCAGGCCCTTGGCATATGGTAGTTCTTTCATCCAGTCCCCAAATGTTTAGGGGCCATCTGCTCTGAGCCAGGCAGAGACCTAGAGGGGAGCTTGGTGGGCTTACCCTCTGCAACCGCTCCAAGCTCAAGACCAGGTGGAGAAGCAGACAGGACCATAGGCAGCGACACATCTGGTGGGTAAGAGCTGTAATAGGAGACATACAAAGGATTGCAGGAGCTCAAAGGAGGCACCTGGCATGTGGGGGGAGAAGGGGACTCAGAAGGCTTCTTGGACAAAGTGACCAAGCCCCCCCTCAAGAGGCATGCCTGTGTTAGGCAGGGTCCAGGTAGAGGTTGCTGCCAGGGTTCTGGTGGCCAGAGAGCATGGTGCCCACAGAAAGTTTCAGGCACCTTCCCTCTGCACTGTGGCCATTTGAGAGAGGGGCAAGAGAAGGAGCTGGATCTTGCAGAGTCTTGTAGACCAGAGTAAGGAGGGAGCCACCGACATGTTTTGAGCTAAAGAATAACCTGGTCAGATTTGCTTTTTGTCATAAACAGCTTGCAGGTAATGTGGACGGGAGAAGATGGGAAATGGGTGGGTAAGGGGCCTGTTGTGGCCACCCAGGCAAGAGATGACAAAGGCAAGACCTCAGCACTGGGGACAGATGAAAGGATGAGCCTGAGAGGCATTTCAGAAGCAGATTCCACTGGACTTGGGGTTGATTTAAGTCTTGACATGTGACTGAAGATTCTGTTTCTGATTTCTTCCCGCTTTCCAGCCATAACGTGGGTGGTAATCTGTGCTTCTCTCCAGTTTGTCCTATAATTTAGAAAACACGAGCAGATTGGAGAAAAATGATAATAGCAGCTCCCAGTACTGCTATGTAGCCCCTTTTACAGACAGGGGAGTTGAGGCTTATAGGGTTTAAATCACTTGACCAGGGTCTGGACCCTGGAGCACAGCTGGAAGAGTGCTAAGCTGTGCTGCCCACAGTGTGGGGAGTGTTCTCCTCACTAGTCCTGGCTGGGCCTGCTCCACAAGGGAAGAGCCTGTGGCTACCTGACCCCAGGAGGGGATTTCAGAGCAGGGAGCCAGCCAAGGACATCTCTAGACCTGGCTGGCTCCTCACTGTGACCATGAGTAACCTCAGGCCACTCCAACAGGAAGCAGGCTGGGCCTAACTGCCAGGGTTAGCTCGGGTGGGGTATTTATCTCTCTGAAGCCCGTAGGCTGAGGATCCCGGAAGTTTTCTTCCCTCATTTCCCAGATGATGCTTGGGGAAGGGAGAGAGCGTGGTGGCAGGACAGGATGCTAGATTTGGGATGAGACAAGTCCGAGTTAGAATCCTGCTCTGCTGCATATTGGCAGTGCGTCCTTGGATTGGGACACTGAGGCTCAGTGTCTCCAAATGGGGAAGTGGTTTGATATGGTATAGCTAAGACTACTTGCCCTGGAGTCAACAGAGCTGAGTTGGAAATCCAGCTGACACACCATTGACCACCTGTTGCACAGACTGTAGGTGTAGTTTTGCATGTGTTGAAAGGAATTTTGAAGGATACATCCTAAACTTTTGCATCTCTGAGCCACAGTTTCTTCATCTATAAAATGGGAATAAGAGGGCAGGCCCATGGCTCGCTTGAGAGAGTGTGGTGCTGACAACACCAAGGCCACGGGTTCAGATCCCTATATAGGGATGGCCAGTTTGCTCACTTGGGAGAGCGTGGTGCTGACAACACCAAGTCAAGGGTTAAGATCCCTTTACCGGTCATCTTTTAAAAAAATAAAATGAAAATAAGAATATCAGCCTTTCCAGAATGTTGTGAGGACTTCAAGAGGGTGTGCCTGCAAAAGGCTTAGGCCTGAAGGGACATAGGGGTATGAGTGAGTGGTCAACGGGGAGCTCCAGGCTAGCACTTCCACGCTTCTCCCGCCCCCCGCCTCCCAAATTCCCAAGCATGGCCTGTTTCACCTACCCGAGGTCCTGACCAAATATATAAGGAACAGAATACCACGCAAGATAATTTCAGGGCCGGCCCGGTGGCGCACTGGAGAGTGTGCTGCTTGGGAGCGCAGCGGCGCTCCCGCCGAGGGTTCGGATCCCACATACAGACTGGTTCCCACTCACTGGCTGAGCGCGCGGCGCTCCCGCCAAGGGTTCGGATCCCACATACAGACTGGTTCCCACTCACTGGCTGAGCGCAGTGCGGGCGCAGCGCCAAGGGTTGTGATCCCATTGCCAGTCCCCGGTACGGGCGCGACACCGAGGGTTGCGATCCCATTACCGGTCAGTAAAAAAGACAAAAAAAAAGGAAAAAAAAAAAGATAATTTCAGACAGGTGGTGTGGAGAAGGAAACCCAGGGAAATGTGAGAAAGAATGGTTGGGTCGGGGTCCTGATTCAGATGAGTGGTCAAGGAATGCCTCTATGATGTGTCACCTCAGCCAAGACCTAAATAGTAAGAGGGTCCCAGGCACAGGAAGCTCTGGGGTCAGAGGTATAAGCTGGCATTTTGGGGGAAGCCTGTGTGCCTGGAAGGGAGTGAGTAGAGGGGGCAGAGAGAGGTAATGGGCAAAGGCAGGGTCCTGCTCACATGGGCACCTGTGGGCCAAGAGGAGTTTAGATTATATTCTAAGCCCAAGGGAAGCTATTGGAGGATGTGAGCAGGGGAGTGACAAGATCCAAAATATGTTTTTAAAAGCTCCTTCTGGCTGCTGTGTGGAGAATGAATTGATTGTCCAGGGCAAGAACGGAAGCTGGCAGACAGGTGAGAAGCTATTATAGCCATCCCAGCAGGAGACTCTGGTGGCTCAGACCAGGGTGGAGACAGAGCAATGAGAAGAGAATGAACACATTTCAGAGAAAGTGCTGACGGCACTTGCTGAGCCATAATAGTAGTTATTCAAAGTCATGGTCAAGGCTAAAGAGCCCAGGAAGGACTCAGAGCCTTTTGAATATCCTCAGTATTTAGAGTTTTATTGAAGGCCATGAGATTCTTGAAGTTGGGAAGTAAATGAGCATAAGCACTGGATTAGGTGAGAGGAAGGAGTTGAGGGGAATGAAGGAATTTAGTGTGACAGTAGCCTCCAGAATAAAATCACGACTGGAGAAAGTGGGAGAACCTTAGAGAATCCTTACCCTATCTGGTCCTGGACAAGCTCTTGTGATGATGTATACTTAGCTCCCATTACAGCAGGAGCTTCACAGGGTCAGATACCTCACCCATGGTGTCCTCATGTCCAGTTCAGGGCCTCTTATGTGACAGATGCTCTGTAAATGATTGTCAAAGGACTGCATGAGTGGATGCATAGATGGATACATGTACACATGGTGGATGCATGCATTGATGGGTGGATGGAGGGATGGATGCACAGGTTCAAGGATGAATGCATGAGTGGATGGAGGGATGGCTGTACATTTAACTCTATCATCCCCTGCCTAAAAAGTCCTCAATATTACCAATGTTGAATTATCAAAATTAAATGTGCACAATTCCTTTTAACATAAATTACCCAATAGTAATAGTCACAGATGTGTGCAAAGATACATGTACAAGATGGTCCCTATACTGTTATATGTTATAGGAAAATATTGGGAACAGCCTAATGACTGGCAGTCAGAAGAGGGAGGCCTTGAAGGCAAGGACTGTGTTTTAGTTATAGGAAAATATTGGGAACAGCCTAATGACTGGCAGTCAGAAGAGGGAGGCCTTGAAGGGAGGCCATGTTTTGTATTCCCTGCTCCATGCTCAGCACCCAGAACGGCCCCTGGTACACATGAGGGCTCAATAAGTATTTGTCCAGTGAAGGGAGGTGTCATCCAGGGAAAGCAGCTGTTGAGGAGGCTGGAGATGTGTGTGTGCTGAGGTGGGAGATGGTCGCCCTCCTGTGCAAAGCGAACCACAGCATGGTACATAAAGGATGAGCTTATTTTTGTGAACAAAAGTGGATATGTTTATGCATGCATAGAAAATAATCTTGAGGGCTGGCTGGTTAGCTCACTTAGTTAAAGCATGGTACTAATAACACCAAGGTCAAGGGTTCAGATCTCTTTATTGGGTAGCCGCAAAAAAAAAAAAAACAGAGAGAAAATAATCCAAGGCTGAGACTCTTCTGTTTCCCAGTTACATTGTAGAGAGGATCAAAACAACTGTAACTTTGTGAAGTTCTTCTTAATGCTCTAAATGGTTTTAAGATATGTTGTCTCACTGGACTTAACCCTTCCCTGGCCAGAGATTTCATCTGATGTTTTGCTAATAACACTAAGGTCATGTGTTCAGATCTCTTTATTGGGTAGCCGCAAAAAAAAAAAAGAGAGAGAGAGAAAATAATCTTGAAGGATACACCCAAAACTGTTACTAGAGGAGAGAGTTTGGAGGTAATATTTATTTTAATGAATATTCTTGGGTATTGTTTTATTTTTATAATAGGATGAATTATTTTATAATTTAACAGTATATAATTATGAAGATATTATAAACAAAAGTCCCTCCATGCTTCTCTATTACCCTCTGGATAAAATCCAAGGTTCTTAGCCTGGCTTTCAGGTCCTTCTGGAAGCAACTGCTCAGCCCCTCCCTACTGGCCTCCCTTGGGCCCCTGCAGCCCTGCTGCCCAAAAGTCCTGGGCTCACCCCCTGCCCACCTGGTGAGACCCATTCAATGTCTAGCTTTAGCTCAAGCATCCCTTCCCTCCCCATTCTACCCCCCACTCTGTGCCCCCGTGTTACTGAACATCTGTGTGCAGAGAAAATGAGAGCTTGTCCTCCTGTTTTCTGTCTCTCAAGGACCCAGCACAATACCTGGTGCATACTTGGCATTCATTGGAAGGAAGGGATGGAGGAAAAGAGAAGAGAAGGGAGGGAAGAGGGAAAGAAAGAGAAAGGGAAGAAAGAAAGGGGAAACTGAGATAGGAGTAGGGAATATCACTTGCCGAAATCATCCTGAGGGCAATGACCCAGCTGGCCCGCCCTCTCTGTCACCTGACACCCAGCACCGAGGCTGTTTCACACAGCCATGCCACGCCAAACTGCCTTCCCAGCCCTGCTTGCCAAGGGCGGTCAGTGCTGATTCATCGGTGACTGGGCTCCAATTATTTGCAGAACAGGAATGGCAGCCATGCCAACAAAGCAGCTGACCAAGGGCATATTGATTTGTGCTGGGCTCCTTGCTAATATCTGAGCCAGTCACACAAAAAGATAAAGGCTCCAAAGAACTCGCCCATGGTCATACATCCTGCGCGAGCCTCCCACAGCCAAGTCCACAAGTCTCCCCACTGATCGGCCAGCTCTGCCCTTTCTAACCAAAGCCTGACCATCACTCATGGAGGTTAGTCATGGTTCAGAACACGAGATATGGAGTCAGGGGCCCTGGGTTCCAACCCAGGGATTACTGAGTCAAAAGATATTTGCATATTTACTGTTGAGAGCTGCTGCCAAACTGCCTTCCAAAAAAGTAGGGCACATCTATACTCCCACCAACAGTGTAAGAAAGCACCCATTCACACAGTTTCTCCATCTTTATCAATCTGTTTGACCAGAAAAAAAAGATATGTATATATGTATATACACACACATATACTATAGTGCCTGCATCTCTTTCATGAGCATCTTTTCGGTTTTTTTTTTTTTTTAAAAGATGACTGGTAAGGGGATCTTAACCCTTGACTTGGTGTTGT